>NC_142531.1:14944114-15124114 GCF_964205215.1 Stylophora pistillata
GACAGTATTACTAATTAAGTTCCTTATTTAGATTGTTTTTCCTAATTAAGATCCTTATTATGGATATTCCATATTATTCTTATTTTTAACATACATTGTTGATATTAATGTACATGTAATTAGTTTTATAAATTTGAATTTACTGTAGTATTCTAAGTTGTTAAGCGCTGTTGATCATTGAATGAAAATAGTGCTCTAGAAGTTATTAAATTAAATTAAATTAAATTACCAGTTTTCATCTTTTTTATGGTTTGTAACTTTGAGAGGATACAACAAAAAGACTGACCCAGGCCAGTTGAACACTTTTACAGGGTTGAATTATATAATCATTGGTTATTCAAAAATAGGTATCATTTCATCTCTAGCAGTTTCCATGGCAATGCTATCATAGGCGTATTCAGACGCATTTTTTAGCTTGTGGCTTAAATAATTCGAAAACTAACCCGGTGACCCCGTGTTTCTTTTCAGTGATTGCATTTGGCACTTGAAAAGGAAAATGCACAAAGATTTAAAAAAAATTCTACGAAGCGGAATTTCAGAAAATCTAGAAAAAAGGCAATTTACACACCTCGCAAATTTCCTTCCGTAGAATTTACTAGTTTTTTTTTCTGATGATTCCTTTCAACGTTATTATCATATTGGAACAATAAAAAGAAGGGGTCACCGCACTTGTTTTCATGCAATAGCTTTCGTGAGTTTAGTAATTTCCATGCGCATTCTCGCGCATTTAAAAATCTGGATTCTATAAGATCGACATTTGCTCATGATCTGTTATAGCTACCGCTGACAATTGCGTGTGCTCACGCGAGCGCCTACAATCTGGTGTTTACAAACGTAAATTCGCCTTTACTGCTAAGAAAATCATTAAACAGCTGTCAAAGACAGCCTCCCAGGCACATCTTAAAAATCCTACATACGACTTCTGGCTACATCATATTATTTTCCTTGAAGTTTCAAAGTCTTCTTTCACTTCAGGTAGATTATCGTTCACTTGTGTTCTTCTTTTTTCACCGTCGCAAGGTTTCAAATCGGTTGAATATTTCTTTTAGATATGCAGTGGAGCAACCTTTACTTATCTGAAAATCGTCTTCTTTATCATAGTTTCTATCTCCTGCATTCACAGTGGCTGCTCAACACATCAAACACACGCTCTTAGTGAAACTTCTCACAAAAGTAGAAAAACATCCACGCGCCGCCATCCTTGTTTTGAATTTTCATCTTTTGATCTCGGACAGGAAAAGTTGCATTAGAGTTTTCATTCTCTCTTTTGCATTTTTTATATACTATAAAGCTTCTATCTTACAACGATACTATTAATAATGCACAGAATTTTGTCCTCATCAAGGTGACTTTTTGCTTAACCAGCTCCAGACCCTTAGCTCCAAGGATGTGACTATTCAAGAAAAACATTTTTATAGGTATATTTTTGAAAAGCCAAATGTATACCACTTCAGCTGGGTGGAAAAATATGCTGAGACAGATTTTGTAGTTTGGAAACGGGAAAACGTTTTTGCCCCAGGCTTCCAGAACATTATTATAATGATCTTTCCCAGTTTAGCAAGGATAAAAGCAATCTTGACTAGTTTCCATAGCAAGGGTCTCAGTGAGAGCCAACCAGGTATGTCTGCCATCTATGTCAGGCAACATATTAATTGCTATCCATTTTCTTTGAAATTAAAACTTCAGAGTAAGAATTGAGCTTCCTTTAGCCATGGATCTTGTTTGCAGTTTATGCCGTCTACTTAAAAACTTTTTGAAACCTCTGCATTGCTGCTTATTAAAAATATATCTTAGTAACTATAAACAATAATATTAATGGCTGGTGGCAAAGGTGGAGTAGAAAAGCTAAAAGCAAGTCATAGAAAAGGGAAGCCAAAAAAAAAATTAAATGAATGTAAAGATGTACCTGGAATAATGTGGATGGAAAATTTTGAGACAAGACAAGGACAAGAATATGAAAAATATTCCTTGACTTCTTAAAAGAAGTAATTCTCTTATTATATATAACAGTGACAGTGTTTCCAGACAATTTCATTAGCCACTGGGATGGCCAAACATTTTCTTTGCTCCTAGCTAATTAAAGCATGTGGGAATAAACAAGAAACAAAGTTTTGGTAGTGATATTACCTAATTAAGCCTAGACATTTAGAGCTAAAGAAATGCAAAAGTTTTAAGACTGGATGAAAATTTTGCAATATGTGCAATTTTTTGTGGTATTATTTGTCAACCCAATCCATTATTTTTAGTAAATACAAATAATTTATTTTGTGTGATAAATTTGAATTTGGACATTTATAATAATGATACTTCAAAGGTCGAAATTTTTGATTATACATTGCTTTAACTAAATATTCAGAGCAGGCTGGTATTTTGATTCCCACTCTATGTTTCATAACTACACTGAACCACTCTTAGGGTACATAATGATGTGTGTTTGAGATGCATGTTTGTTTGGGTTTTGACAAATACATATATCCATAAAGTGCATAATTTCCTTGGCTTGTACCAGGCCGAGAGGTATTTATTAATTACTTCAATTTGTAATTTAGTCTCATAACAGTGGTATGAATTTGGCGTGTAACCTTGCTTTTTACTTTGGAGGTCCTCAGATTTAAAGTCAAGTTTATGGTTTCTGATTTTGAGATCTGTTCATGAAAAGATGTTTACATGTATCACAAATTCGGTTGGGTAGAGTATTTGAGTTTTTTATGATTTAATGATTTTTTGTTCTTTTCACAGGTTCAGGGGAACTAACATACACGCTGTCTGAAGCAGTGGAGAAAATTGGCTTTGGAAAATTTCAAATTAAAATGTTGTTAATAGTTGGCTTTTTCACAGTGAGTACCGGTACAGTTCCTTATAATGACTCCCAATCCATTGAATAAAATAATTTATGGTGTAATCATGGGCATATTACTAAGGTGTGTGGTCATAATTATTTCAGATTGCTGATGCCTTGGAAATGATGCTACTCTCAATTCTAGGGCCAACAATACGCTGTATATGGCACCTTCCTTCCTGGAAAGAGGCCTTGGTTACAACTGTAAGTTTCATATCTCTAACCTTGTCTAGAACTCTACTTTATAAGGGTTTCACCTCTTTCCCACAAATTCTAGCTAGCAGCAATTAATGGCTAGTAGATTTAACCTCCTATGAGAACCTGAGAACTTGTTGCAGTAAGAACAAATTAATCATTACACATCTAAGCTTTCAATATGCATTTTGATCTCTGGTGACTGATGAGTTCAAATCACTGAGGCTGTGCTCTGAAACAGATTGCATACTGCAGACTCTCATCCAAAACACTGAACTGTCTAGCTTTTAAAAGCTGTGATGACACCAAGTTTTTCAAGTTACCTTTAGCTGAGACAGGTGTTCAAATGTTTGATGTCCGTAGCACCCAGGTTCTGTTTGGAGCACTGCCCTGATAAGTCATGTTATTGTTACAGTACTTTTATTAGTAGTTATGCAATTGACTACAGTTATCAAATTGTGTGAGATGGCACAAGTTACAGGTTTGTTTATTCTCACAGCAGCTGTTGTAACTCTTTTTTGTCTAGAGGCAGCATGGCAGAGTGGTCAGCGTGTTGGACTTGCAATCCACCACTCCCGGGTTTGAGTCCCACGCTGACCACTACCTGGATTTGTTTCACGGAAGCTCCGAGTTCAAATCCTCAGCCATGTTTGTAAATAGCCAACTGGTTTGCCTACGGCCAGTTGAGATTCTTAACAATGTTATGTTCAATTTGAATTATTTATTTCAGTTGTTTGCTCAGCCCCCACTAGCACTTGTGCTATAAACACTGCCAAGGGTAAATAGAGGTTTCTTTTGTTTTGTTTTGTTTTTTTTGTTCAATTACAGGTTGTTTTTGTTGGAATGATGTTTGGTTCATCTTTCTGGGGATGGCTGGCAGATAGCTATGGACGGAAGACTGTAAATAATACTTATATTGCATTGAAAGAACTAGTTTTGATTAGCACGCTTAAAACCCAGCAGTTGGCGTGCTAGACTGCTGCAGATGTAGAGGGATTGAGCCCTGGTTGTGTCATTGTATTGTCAGTGTTCTTTGGCAAGGTACTTTAGGTAACTGTCTGTTTCAGTTCCCTTCTCCAACCAAGAGAGAAAGGTGGACTGTCAAGGAAATCTGATACAATCATGACAGGATGGAAAATGCGTGCACTGTAAGTACCTTCTGTTGTCCCCATACAGAGCCTTAGAAAAGTTTTCTAAGGCTTTGTATAGGGCAACGGGAGGTACTTACAGTGCACGCATTTTCCGTCCTGTCATGCCGGAGGAGGGGGAGGGGAGGGGGGTAACCTGGGATGGACCATCTCATCACGAGGAGGAGTGATTGATGTTACTAGTGTGAGGTGTTATGTCAAGAGCAGAACCTATGCTGATGGCTATTTTGAGAGCCACAGTGAAAGGGCTGGATAGGTTTGCATATGGGTAGATTTGGCCATAAAAAATCTCATTGATTCTGTTATTTTGGCAAGAAGCTTATCTGTAGATTTGAGAAACACTGTAAATCATGGTTAAATTCTTATGTAATTTTTTCAGTTTTTCGATTGGAATCTTTGGCCCAGATGTGGGCTTTATGGTCTGTTTAGAAGTATGGATTGTTGATTAGGTTCGTGTTAATTTTGATAGCCATTTAATGTTGTCCTGGTTTCTTTGCTGTATTTGCAGATAATTGTTATTTGTGCCATCTGGATATTTTATTTTGGATTTATCAGCTCTTTTTCTCCTCATTACTACTGGATTATTGCTCTACGTTGTTTAGTTGGTTTTGGAATTGGTGGTGCTCCACAATCGTAAGTTTGAAATCCTTCTCCTAACATGTGCTGTACCTTTAAAGGTATGATTATTTTTTTGTAAAGCAAATTAAGGAAAAATGTACTTCTTTAAACATCTGTTATCACTATAACCAGCAGAAAATTAACTTTACCTTTTTTTTCTCAAAATTCTCTTAGGACAACTCTCCTTGCTGAGTTTCTTCCTTCAAGTGCACGGTCATACTGCATTTTATCATTATCAGTAAGAATTATGACTCACGTTGTAATTTAGTATTTTTATATTACTCATGAATATGTTTTTGATGTATTTTCAACTTGTTTTCCAATGCATGGAGATGATATTGTTTTCAGTGATTTGCTTAATATGTATAACAACAAAAGAGTGGAAATTCATTTCCATTTTACGGTACTTCCTTATGTTGCATGGACATGTATTGATAGATAGACTTTTTCATACTTTTGGAAACCGTCCTAATTTTTAGTAGGCATACAGGTGTATTGGTCAAATAAAACTAGAAAAAAACCTTATGGATAGTGAGAATAAATCTTATGGTCTTGTCAATGTAACAATTTGTTTGGTGGTTTTTTTTCTTAAGTTTTAGTTCCTGACCACTGGGTGTATTTTTAAAACAGCTAAACAGCACATAGTTAACATACCGGTACTTGAAATTGACCTCCCTTTGAATATTTTTCCACAGTTTTTCTGGTCGGTAGGATCATGTTTTACAGTTGGAATTGCTATGGCTGTGATGCCAACATTAGGCTGGAGGTGGTTGTTAGGAATTCTGTCTTTACCACTTCTGTGCTTTCTTTTAATGAGTTATGTAAGTATTTCATGTTTTGCTAATTAGATGAATTGCTAATCAGTTAAGTTTGAAAAATTGATCTGCAGGTTTCATTTTTAGGAACATTTTGAATGCAACCATCTCTCCATTGGTCCCTTAATTTCCACAGACTGATCAATAGTGGTTACTCTTTAACTGCGTATGAAAAAAGAGAAATTGTTTGGTCAACAGTCAAGTATGGTAGTTCAAGAAAGACTACTTGCCTCTTTCAGTTTCAAAAAATCTGACATTTGAGTAGCACCCTTAAAAATAGGAAATACTGTTGATACCTCTGCCAGATGATGACAGGGGAAAGTAGAGTGAGGCACTTGGGGAGGAATCTAACTCTCTTACTCATTATTATTACTTTTTTTTTAATTTTTACTTTTTCATCATTGTAGTGGCTTCCAGAGTCCTGTAGGTATTTACTCACAGCTGGTGAAAAAGAGAAGGCATTGGTAATGCTTCAAAAGGCAGCAAGAACTAACAAAAAAGAATTACCAAGTGGATATCTCCTTGATGCAGGCGAGGTTGGTGCAAATGCTCTATTCAACAAATGACCACAATTTTCATTAATTGTCTATTTGAGAAATACAGTAGATTTCATTTTCAGATCACAGATTACATCAAAATGTGGAACAAAAAAGTGGCACACAAGGAGAAGCTGAGCATATCACCGAAGTTCTTACCACACTTTGGTGTGTTCTAGCTGTGATCTATAACTGAACAGACCCAATTGGACCCATCTGTGATCTTTTACTAAACAGATGTGCAGCAAAATGGAATCTATTTGTTAAACTGATGATGTCTCCTTATGAATGAGTGCGTGAGAACATAGTTAATAGAGCGAGCTATTAACTATGGTGAGGATTTCTACTAACCGTTATTGTAAATTATTTTACAAGTATGCTTTGAATTTTGAAAACTATACAATCATGTGCCTTAATTTGCTTTCATTAGTGGTTTCATTAAAACTTGGTGCAAATGGGTAGTAGTTTAGAATAGCAGGTAGTTAGTTTTGAAGGACTGCAGGCTCTTTTTTTTCCTTTTGAAGTCAGGGCTCCTGTGGGAAATTTTGAAGGTAGAGACTCCTGGATGTTTGGGTCTTTTCCAATTTACTTCAACTTGTTAAATGTTGTTCCAAGAAGTCGAAGAATTTTAACAAATTTGATGAGAATCACTTGTGTGTTAGTAGGGACTTTACGTTTGTGTTATTAGAATACAGGCAGGGAGCCAGCTCATTACTGACAGGTAGATCTACTTGCTTTGCAGCTGCTATTGTAACCCCTGTTGTTAATTTTTTCCTCTCAGAATGGCAAACAGGGAAGGGTTAGAGACTTGTTTAGCCCAGAATACAGAAAAACAACATTTCTTCTATGGTTTATATGGTAAGTGTACTTTCTTGGACATTTACTTTATAATTTTGTTTGTACATGTGAGTTGTTAAATGTGGTGTGGAGCCACAAGTACATGTAGATTAATACTTCAAATCCAATAGCAATACGTGAAAAGATTAACATCAATTTGCTTCATTTGATTTCAATGTGGATTTCAAAATATTAACAAGTGTCTTTATTTGTAGGATTAATTTGGCCTTCACATATTATGGGATAGTATTAATGACCACAGAAATGTACCAAGGCCTAAATGAATCTGGTGGAAACTGTAACGGTCAGTTAAGACTAAGAGAACCCTCATGATTTATAATTATATTTATACTAACTATTGAAGGCTCATTTTTTAAGAGTACCACACAGGAATGGATAAGTAAATTAAACCCCTCTATGAAACTACCATGGTGAAATGGCCCCAAATTTCCTATCTACTAGAATATGTATCAACACAGTTGTAAAAAGCAGGTACTTGTTTCAGGTCGTCATCATAGATTAATGCATGTGTTGGCTCAATTTTTGCCTCTCTCTTCAGTCCAGTCCTCTGTTTTTGTTTGTGATAGGATTTCAGGCTTCTTCCTAAGAGTAGCGGGTAACCATGCAAGCCGAACATAACATTCGCTCTGACCTAGGGCTAACGCTCGAAACGTCAACTTTAGAAACTCTTTATGGTGACTAATTCACAGGATACATTCAGTTGATAAAACCAAATTATCTTGTTATACCCTGCACCAACGCTGCACTACAGTTGTCTGCTTGCCTGTGTAAGCCTATCAACATTGTGAGGGAAAAAACATTTACATGCAGCAAATGAGAAATATTAACAGGATAGAATGTTTCCATTCTGCATTAATGATTTGGATTTTCTAAAAAAAAAGTAAAATTAATCAACATAGTACTATTCCCTCCCAAAAAACGTACTAGTGAAATAAGGTAAGCTTCAACTTGTTTTGCACAATCAGCTTTTCAATCCTTAATCCGGATACAACACCGCTAGTTTGATAGTTCCACAAAAACTTATGACGTGGAGTGAATTTGTCACCTTGAAATTATTAAGTGTGGATTTGTTTTCATTGCAGCCGACAGTAATGTAATGAAGAATCCTGATTGTGGATGTCAGCTTCTTACTTTAAAAGACTACACAGACATGATGTGGACAACACTCGCTGAATTTCCAGGTACTGTATGGCTATTTCCCTGCAATGTACAGTTGTTTCTACGCCTTACATAAACCATAAGCTCTGGTAGAAATTGGCAATCAGGTGGGTAAGATTTACCTTTCTTTCTTTTATTCTCACGAAAGTCCCTTATTTCGTACCACATCGTTACGACTAAGTTTATTTGCAGCTTGGTGCATAAATATGTAAACTTCAAACCAAGTCTTGAAATCATGAATCGCCGGTTTTGTTTTTGCTACAGGTATCATTGTAACCATGCTTTGTATAGAAAAACTTGGAAGAAAGAAAACAATGGCCGTTCAATTCTTTCTTACTGCTGTGTGTTATTTTTTACTCTTCATCTGTTCAGGAAGGTAATGCTCGAGGTTTTTCATCCTGTGAAATACTTTATGCACAAATGATATACACTTCATGACTGGAAGTGACATTGGCCAAATTCGCAGAAGCAGACCCCTATTTAACGAAGTCTTCTGTCCCTTTTAGAACTATGATGACTATTTTTATATTTGGGGTCAGAGGATTTATATCAGGGGCTTTTCAAGGATTTTACGTCTACACACCCGAGGTAAATTGTATTAACTTATATGCGTTATTGACCAAGCTTGTTCGGTCAAGATGGCTGGATATTGGCCTATTTTACTTTTTTGCGTTTTTTATGGACTGATACGAATAAACCCTCAAGAGTTATTTTTGACTGTCTTTTGTGTGACGCGAATAATAAAAATGTCTTGTACTCCGTAAGACCACCCTGAATATTAGAAGAGCCTTTGGCAAGGAAGCGCCCAGTTTTATGGAGGAATTGTACCTCTTCGATCTCCCGTCCCTCCTTATTTTCTTCCCGACTTGGGACGAATTAAAGGTAAAGGTACGGTTTAGTTCACACAAAAATCGATTTGGCCTTTTTTGTTTGATACAGGTTTATCCCACTGTAATTCGTGCTTTGGCTCTAGGATGTTGCAGCGCAATGGCGCGTATCGGAGCTATGGTTACGCCTTTTATCTCACAGGTATGGAGTTTAAATTCATTTTAGGTACGGAAACATTTAATTGGTTAGATGCTCGTTCTCCATGACAGACGAGAAGAATGATGATGATCATCTATACAGCAAGTAACATATCTTGCGTTTCCCTTATCTCTTTCTATGGAAAAGTTTGAATAGGTGGTCTTATAATAGTCTTGTTCATGCCTCCAGCACATTCAATACTATGGCTCAGATTAATATCTCAATCATATTAGTTTGGAGACGATTGGAACGATGCGGGCCTTCTTATGGAAACCTGGGTTAATGTGCCATTAGGTCTTTGAAAGATCCTCAATAAATACTTGAGGATCTTGATGGATCCTTAAACAGATCTTGCAAAGATGTTCACCAAGATCCTTATATGATGCTGATCAAATCCTAGAGGATCCTAGCAAAGATCTTAACAGGATCTTCAAAAGGATCTTCTTAAGATCTTTTAAAGATTCATGTTCCGTCCTTGGGGATCTTGAAGGATCCTTGCACAGATCTTGCAAAGAGCTTGACTAGTATACTTGTAAGATCCTGACCAAATCCCCCCTGACGATCTTAGCAAAGAACTTGATAAGATCCCAGACAGGATCCTTGTTTTGTCCTCGAGGATATTAAAGGGTCCTTACCAAAAACTTTGCAAGGATCTCTAATAGGATCTTATTAATTGATTTTACAATTAAAATCTTAAGAGATCTTTCACAGATCTTTTTAGGATCGTTGAAGATCCTTGGCTTTAAGGATCTTTGGCAGTTCTTTGACAATCTGCAAAGATCCTGAAAGATGCTGTGAGGTTTTTCACCAGGGTTGTTGATAAATTATCGTAAAATAAATACTACAGCAATCTCAGGGAAAGTGCTGCGGTCTCAAGGACCTGTGAGAACTCAAAGTAAAAACTAAATGATTTGGTGTTATCAACTAAACTGATAATGAGAATTGGCCACCCTAAAGAGATTCTGAAGCTGAAGTTTCAAGCATTAGCCCTTCGTTAGAGGAAATCGTCTCTGGACCAGTTGCCGCGGTTTTGTAAAGCAAAAACAATGTAACGAAAAGTTACATGTGACACTCAAATGAAGACTGCTGTGAACATGCAAGGGTCCTGGTTGTTTATGATGACTTGGTTCTCAAATCATAATTGGCCGCGGGGATCCTCTCAACCAAATTTCTTCGCTTAAAAGTGTTCCGCGTAGAAAGTAAGGCCGACGAACTGATCCACCACAAATCGTGTAATTTGATTGTTATTTATTGACGATATTGCAATTATTCGATCTGGCAAAAGGACAGTACAAAACCGTTTGTATCTATATACAACTAAATTCTCATACAATAATTCGACTCCAAAATAGCTCAAAATATAATTTGACAATCATGTTTACTTCGTTGGCGGGCCGTTGGCTACAGGTTAGCTTAAAGGCTTCTTTCGGGTTAGCAACTTATACAAGACCTTTCCTTTTGAAATTGATTTACTGACTGAAATGTGATCTAAAGTACAAAGCTTAAATGTCAATCAATGTTCTAAATCATGTGATTCTCATTCACTTTTTAACGAAACAAATAGATAGTTAGGTTCACAATTTACAATACTGATAAGTAAGAACGTGGATCTTGGCTCAACCTTAACCACGTGTCATTGTGTTTTAGGTGCTGCTCAGAGTTTCACTACGTTTGGCATTAGGTGTTTATGGAGTGATGTCGCTAGTCTGTGTGGTGTTCACTCTTATGTTACCGATTGAAACTAAAGGAAGACCCATGGTGGTAGGTTTAAGCCGTCTCTCTGGTTCTTTTTTGTTATCATGAGTTATTTCTTAACCAATCACAGACTGCGGTTTCGTGTGGTTCATTGAGAGCCTGGAATTGACGATAAAAGAACGTATTTTTTTCAAGCCTGTAAAGATATGGAAAATGACGGAGAATATTTTGCGACTAAGAACAGCAAAGCTAGAAACGCCTTGATGGATCTATGGTTTTCACTCGCCGTGATTTCGCGAAAAAATGTCTCAACTAAAACTTATCAGTGGAAAACATAAAAAACGTCATCTTAAAGTGCTACTGAAACGTAATTTTCATTTCCGAGATTTTTGCAATATAATAGAGTTCGAACGTTATTTGCAAACGCTGTGTACTTTTTTTGGGCCAACGGAGAGCGGAAAGTACATTTTTAACCATTCGAAGTTGACCGACTGAGATCCAAATTAGCGGCCATCTTGGCGCGGCCAAAACAGCCCTGTGACGTCACTGGTTGTGTACTTCTGTGAAAGAAGGGTAAAAGCATGGAGTGTGGCTTGCATGTTGGGAGGCCGAAAAAGAGGATTTCGGGCAAAATGCCATCCTCGTCTTATTCATCGGCGGCCACATCAGCATCTTGGCTATCTGCGAGAGGTTCGCCTGGATAGGGAGCAAAATTCCGACTGATACCGAAAACGAATCTCTACCTGTCTATTTTGGTTAATCGGCAACTGACGACATCCACAAGATTAGGATCGAAACCGCGGTCTTGCTTAACCATCTACAGAAAATGGCGAAAGACATTATAACGGCAGATGGGCCACTAAACGCCCCGGGCCAAAGCAATGCCATTCAGAGAATGAAGAAAACATGGAAGCCTCATACGACACCGCTACTGAAGATGATCTACTCGGCAAGTCTGAGGATAACGAACACATCCCTCTGTACCAAATGCCTAGCAGAACATGACCAGAATCCCTACAATATAGGGCGAGGGCCAAAATAAGAGCAGGCGAGGATTTCAAAAATGAGATAAAGCAAATCCTTAACAACGCGGAGCAAGAAACAGTAAGGGCGATCATGTGCTTCTATGAACGTGAAATCGGTCGTTTTAATACCGAAATAATGAAAAGAAAACGAGCCAAAACGGCTGGAACACTGAACACTAAGAACTGTAGTACGATCGAATCAGCGCGCGTGACGTAAGCTGAAAGCAATCAAGACAACTTAACGATCGAGACAGTCAAAAAAATAGCTGTACATCTACAAAGGCGAACGATTCGAAAAAGACGCAATCCCTGATGTGCGTACTCAGTGCCACACATAAAGCAAATTCTCATGAAAAACTGGCATTTAATAGAAACACATCCACTACTGAGCGAACTATACAAAAATCCGCCGCTCGTATCTTACAAAAGAGGGCGGTCGCTCAAAGACATACTCGTGAGGGCTAAACCTCGAATAGGCTACTTTAAACACACGCTTGGGAGTCGTGTAGGCCTGTGAACCCCATTTTACGCCACCATCTTCCTCTTCGCTGCTGGAGACAACTTCGCTTCGTTCAGAAGAAGATTCACTTGACAAAACTTCAATATCTGCCATCTCCTTCGCCCACGAATACAAACAAACAGTGAGTGAAATAAACCACGCTATCGGAGTGAACACAACCAGTGACGTCATCAATCCATTTTACTCGGCACCAGGGCCCGGACATGGTTTTGTGTAAAATTTTTTATTTGAACGGTTAAAAAAGATATCTTTCGCTTTTTTTTTGGCCAAAGCAAATTATCTCATGATGATCAGCATATTCAAAACTGCAGGTTAGAGCAAATATTTCAGATACGAAAATTTCGTTTCAGTAGCACTTTAAAGATTTACCGTCTTTCACGTCATTCAAGAACCAGCATCTTGATTGTAAAGTTAAAAATTTTCTTAGCTAGGGTCCTTTTAACCCTTTACTCCCCAACATCAGTATGCATATTCTCCATACTGTTATCTATACATTTTCAAGCTACTTAGAAGGAGAATGTGCCTAACAATCGAGAGGTTCTTAACTTGGTGATCTATTCCTATATTCACGTAACCGTAAGGTTCAATTCAGAGGTGAAGCCATAATGAGAAATTAGATGCTACTCACTCTCGGGGTCATAGAGTTCAGGGTACAAGTGAAACTAAAGACAATTAGTTCTATGTCGGGACCACGTGTTTCTCTGCAGATCTGTCAGCTTCGTTAATCTTTTAAGTTGTCTGCCTCCATCCTTGATGCTCTATCAACAATGGTAAAAGGACTGAGTGGAGTTTAATTCGGTCTGTAACCATAAAAGTGACGGGGGAGTCCGATTTGTTTATCAAGAGCATGATTACAGACAGAATTGGACGAAACGAATTCCTGTTAGCAACTAATCAAAACTAAGACAAAATTCGAGAAAGAAACTAGACATCGGTTCTACGTTTTCATGAAGAAAAAAAAAGATAACTCGGCGAAATGCGCGACAACAGGAACAGCGCATTCAGTCCACTTACACAGGCATGACGTGTTAAATGTCTTTTTAACTGCCCTTTTACACTGTCCAATTACAAGCACTGACGCCTACACTGTCCTCTTAGTACTCAAACCAGGCTGGTGGTGACCAATCACGTTCGAGAATTTTGTTACAATTTTGATTAAAGAGGTGAGGTTTAATTGTTGTGCTCTTTCACTCTTTTCACAGGAAACATTACATTGAAGGAACATTTGGGAATTGGCATTTTTTTTGACCAGTTTTTGTAATTTTCAAACCACGAAGCTCGAAAGTCACAATTTTCTTTTATTTTAAAATTACCGGGAAGAAAAATAACCTGCTTTGGTTTTCGTTAGGAATTTTAGTACTATTGTTATTATAATTTTTGGGGAAGCCGTTACGTGCTTTTTGATACAATATTGCGCCTTAATAAGAAAAAATTGGCAGCACAACTAAATTTACCTTCAAATGGGTCCTTGTTTTTCTGTTTTACACTAAATGGGTACGAGCACTTGGATTGATATTACTACCCACTGTGAGAGGAACAGAGTGATATCACAAATAGTGATGTACCTTTGAGAAGGGCTGCGTCATGGTATTTTCAGTTGTTTTTAACACGTAATCAGTCACCTTAAAATGAGAGGAATAAATCAGAAAAGAATAAGGATGGACCAAGATGAAGAAGATTAGGGCCTATTGTTGATGAGTCACTTAAAAAATGCTAGGATAAATTTCTTCAAAATACTGGGACCGTGTTGCAGCCACTTTGAAGATTAATGGAAGTAGCTGCTCAATCAAGGGGCTCTAGAGAGCTTCTATGCTGGTGGAATTATACCTTCTTCCGTCTAGGAAAGTTCCCCTTAAAAAGCGGAGCAATAGTAAATATGAGAAGGACAAAAAAATATGCACGTTATTAAGTCAAAATTTAATGTCAATTTTTCCCATTGCCTTATATTTCAAGCATATCATGTACAGCAAATTTCTAATGCTTGAAATATTACCTTTCGCAATATTGTAAGTTAAACAATACATTTGAATTGTAAATTTTTTCAGGGAGAAATAAACTGTTGTCTAAAAGTGTAGGTGTGTTTTGTATGAAAGCCTGGCTAGTTGACAAGCGTAACCGAACTAGTTTCTTTTACACGATTCGCTTGATATTAAGGCATTGTCCCCACGACCGTAAAACATCTTAAAAGAAAATAATTTTCAAAAGCTAAATTTGAGCCAGGCTTACAGCTGTAAGCGGTGAAGTTTCACGCCGACTCGATTTAAAGCACTTTGCAGCTGGAGGAAGTACTGTAACTGATGCTTAGCATCTTGAATAAGAATGCATCAGTTGGTATGTGCGCTGCGATTGAACAATTTAGTAGCCCGCTAAGTTCAAAAGTTTGTTCGAATTGAAATTCCGCTCTATTTTAACCTATCTACAGTGGAACCTCGATTTAACGAGCGTCTACAACGAAGTCCTCCGTATAACGAACGATGCTTTTCAGCCCGGCTAAAGTTAAGTAAAATGAATGCCACAGAACTTGGATTTAACGAACCTCGGTGTAACGAAATCCTCGTCATAACGAACACAATCCAGAAGCCCAAATATAAACATCTGACCAAAGACGAATGCGAAACAGAACAATACAACAGTGCAATACCAGTTGGTTTGTTAGCTCAATTGGTAAAGCGCTGCACTAGTATCGCAGAGGTCAGTGGTTCGAATCCCGTACAGGCCTGATTTTTTTTCATGTCTGATTTTCGCTATTGCATAAATAGCGCTCTCTACTGCGAGGATCGTGCATCATACGTATCTATAACCGCAGTTCAAAATATATGAAATTCATATATTCATCGTAACTATACAGTAGTGTTCTGTTGTTTAATACTGTACACACTGTTTATTTTCATCATGATATTTGACAAGTCAGGCACAAAAGGAAGGGATTTCCCGCGCTCTTTCTTCTGAATGAAAGGCGCATTTTAACGAAAGACAAAAAATGAGGCAATTAGAAAGATGTTTTGATTAAGCGTCTTGATTAGCAATTTTAGTAGTAAAGTAAACAATGACAAAAATGAGGCAATTTTCATGTTGCAGATCTTCATTTTCAGTTTCAGTTTCAGTTGCAATTGTTAAAATTTCGTTGAACCCTTTTGTAGTTCCGGTGCCGTTGTAGCTATGTACAGACATGTACAGTGTACTGTTAATTAAGCACAACGTCACACACACACACACACACACACACACACACACACACACACACACACACACACACACACACACACACACACACACACACACACACACACCACACACACACAAGACAAAAAAAAAAAAAAAATCAAAAAACAACGGCAAAAAAAAGCAATAACAATTACAGTGGAACCTCGATTTAACGTACCTCTAAAGAACGAAGTCCTTGGTATAACGAACGATATTTCCGCTTCAGTCCGACTAAAGTTATCGTAAAACGTATGCCACAATACCTCGATATAATAACCAATTTCCCCAGTCCCTTGAAACTTCGTTTAATCGAGATTCCACTGTTTTAACCATAGCACGGTATAAAGAACATTTTGATTGTTTTTCCGCAAATTCGTTAAATCGAGACTTTCGGTAGAACGAAATCTCAATATAACGAACCAATTCCCCCAGTCTGTTGGCACTTCTTTGAATAGAGGTTCCACTGTATGTAATAAATAATATTTCCCCAAGCCCGTTTTCTCGGTCCGCACAGGTTACGGAGCCTCGTATTTTCCGTTCGGATTTATGGCCTGAACGCGGAAAAACACTCGGTCCGTAACTCACTTTATATATTATATGGCTGTGTCTCACAAAGACTGGGAACTACCCAGACCGGTCTAGAAAAAAAAGGTACAAAGAATATAAAAAAATTGGCATATAAGACACAGCCATATAATAAACATCTTGATTAACCAAGCTAGGTCGGTCTGTATGGGAGAATCTTCACCTCGGTCAAGATTCTCCCATACAGACCTCCCGCTCTGTTAATAAGACTAAGTACGTACCTCGAACGTACAATAACTGAGTGAAAAGGGGCTCTTACGTCAGACAACGAACGCCCTCAGTTACATTAATCGTTTGTCATTCAGTAATATGGTAAGGCTGTTCAGAGTGACGACTGTTGACACTAAGGAAGAGTTTGACATGGTTTTCCGAGCCATGGATCTATTGCATGCGTACGTTGCCTACAGAAAAGGAACAGTATTAATAGCGAATGGACACTAACATTCAGAGTGTTTATTGTAGATTCATCAACAATATTTTATCTTCCACACTAAAAAACTTTTCTATCTCCATTCGTTAATTATCAATTTCTTAACGAGAGCTCTGTCTCTCTCTACTAAGAGGTAGAGGAACGACTAATGAGTAACGGGCTTTGAGTCCGATAAAAAGTGCATTAGAAGTCCTGCGTAATTCATCATCTTGATGGATCGAGAATCGTTTGGCAAAGTCGAGTTAAATTTAGAAATAAACAGTGTGCCAGAGTTAATAAGGTCATTTAAAATTAAGTGATTTTCGCCCTAAGGACACTGCTCGGGGGTTACCACTTCGGCAGTGACACATAACTACAAGGACCTTTTCGAACATCAGCCGATGGCGTAAAAGTATATGTCAATGCAGGTGCAACACAGAAATCACATTGAGGTGTGCAGCTCCTCTTGCCGAATATTTTACAGCACAATCTGAAGTGTACTCATTTAAATAAAAAAATTAGAAATAGCGTCGAGGAAGAGATTAGATTCTTTTGTGTCGAGTTGATACGTCATACGTATAGCGAGTCAGCGCTGAAGTCCCTGACCGCTAATTTTATACACCTCAGTGATTAACAAAGAATACTCTCTGATGGCATTAAGATTACTGTTCGCTTATGTATGCTGTATTTTCGTTGTTTTATAAAACATAGAGGGTAAGTTAAGTTACCTCTTTTTACATTAAAGATCACTAAACAAAAGTACTTCCAGAATGTCTGCTTATACTTCAGCCTGCTACCACTACACATATGTCGACCTCGATGGCCCTTGGGAATGGACGCATTCCACTTATGTTAGCCAAATATATTTATAGTGTAAAAGTATGAATTGGTTGATAAGAAATGGGAACTATATCATTAAAACAGAATTCCGAGCCAAAAACTGACAGTGGATGGTTTTTCAACAGAGAAACTGATAATTTACGCTTCTTAACTATTCCATCATAAAGCACTGTGCAGTCGTGGTGCAAATATATACAAACGAGAAGAAAGAGTGTGTGTAAAGTGGATCCTTTTCACTCGCAACACCTTGTAATAAATGGGGCAAGACAGGGATTACCTCGAAAACTAATCCTACACACACTACATTTTAAGATCTCTCCCCAAAGAAAATGATGGCTATTTAGTGTTGGGAGACAGGATATGGACATGGATGTTGGATGTAATTTATGTGCACATGAAATCAAAAGAACAGACGTGAAACACCATTTCTTCCCGTTCTCCGACAGACAACTCGCTAATTTAGACTCCAGTTTGGAGCCAGTTACCAGGTATCAACTACCAACTTTGTACAATGTTGCTGAAAAACAACCTATTATTTCTAAATATAAGTCTTTCTTTATCCTAAAAGATGGCATAACTTAAGTTAGGCGTACTTGTAAATATTTTTAAAATAGTCAAAATTTTGTCATTATTTTCTATAGAAATAGTCTCTACATTTCAGTCTTCAGCTGGGGTCCAGTCCTCCCCCGGGAGGAGTAGCATCAGGTGTGTGCCTCTGAAATTATGAGAAATGAATCAACACAAACAATAAAAAGCTTAATATAAAGCTTGACCTGGTAAAGAACATAAGATAATCACAACCAAAATCAAACATGCTCACGAAATGAGACCATTTAAAGAGAAAGGTGCAAAGGTGGAAAAACTGAGGTTCTGTAACTTACAGTGCAACCAAGAAAACCAAGTAAGATATTTATTATATCCCTGGGTTCAAATAGAAAGAAGAAAGATTGCAACTAAAATGAACTTTTGAATTTAGCAGCCAAACAAAATTGACCAATTACAGTGCATCTGATACCAGTGACTGAAAGGTATAATTGGGATTGTTGTAGCTTTGAAGCTTTCTAGTATAATTATTCAAGAAATCACTGTATGGTATTGGCAGATGCAGCTTTTTTCTCCTTAGCATTTCATCATTATTTGTATCTTGTTACAAAACAGTAACCCTAAAAAATATTGCAATCTTCAAAAAAGCACTACAAAATAATTTCAATGCATTCAATCTAGTGCAGATATGGATATGTTTAGATTTGCCACTTCAATGTCAGCTGACATGATCATAAAGTTTTTTACAAAGTGCGTAAAAATTTCACAGATCATTCAGCTTAACCATCTTTTTTAACTTTCAGTTTAAAGCAAGTTTGTTGTGATGTCTGCTGGAGAAATGACATTAAATGTAGATCCTGACATCATACAAATTCTACTATTTTAAAGGAACACAGTGGAATGTATCAGTAATCCATTCTCCTGAATGCACTTCTTATTATGAGCTGCACTAGATATAAATAGAAAATACCTTTTTCTTTTTCTTTTCCTTCTTTTTCTTTTTGCGTTCACCATCATCATGCTTTTTCTATGAAAAAAGAAACAAAAACAAAATAATTCAAGCATGTTGCAGAAGGAACAAAAAATACATTTTTTTGAATCTTTAAAATTATATCAGTACATACCCACTAAGACAATCTTATTGAATAAAAATGTTTATAAAATCATGAATTACAATAATCTAGTCGTTTGCACGAACCTGTTTCTTGTGTTTTTTGGAATCATGCCCACTCTCAGGTTTATCTATGAACAAAATTCCAGAACAATTTCCATAGTTTTATCATTTTTACACTGACATAAGTTTTCTTATCCCTTCCTGTCCTTCCAACAGTAACTAAAATGAGTTGATTATACAGGTGCTATGATTGAAAGAGAGACATTAGAGAGAGAAAAAATAAAGAACCTTGCAGATCTTCTGCCAGCTTGTCCACAGGGGATATTTGAAGTAAAAACAAACTTTCTCATGCACTGTCTTGCACAGGAATGAGTAATTTTTTTGCAGTTATAATGGAATGAGGGGTGGGTTGGGAAGGAAGGGGAGGGGTGGGTTGGAGGGGAACAAAGGGGAGGGGTGGGTTGGGAGGGGAAGGGAGGGGAGGGTTGGGTGAGAAGCCTCATGACATAAAATTAATGCATGGGCTTAAATTCTATGAGAAAAATGCAAGAGGGCAGGGATCCAGGATTGAAAAACACTCTCAGACTGGTAAATTCAAGTAGAAATTTCAATATTTGGTTATAAAATATTTTACAACGAATAAAGAGGTACAAAAATGCAACTGAAACACTTACTAGGTAAAGACTGAATCTGGAGCACATCCATGAGATTACCTAAGAACCAAAGATTGAGGCCTTCTTGCACTGCACTGGACCCCCAGCCTCTCTCCTTCCCTCTACCCCTTCACTGCCTCCCCCTTCCCTTACTCATTTATATAGCATAAACAATGGATGAAAATGGGTGCCAAGAGGTTAAAAAATAACAAAATAAATAATTTCTATTACCAGTAGAGGAGGATGCTAGCTTTTCTTGCTCTGGACCCATCTGACTGACTGCTTCACCTCCTTCCTTATTTCGCTCATTATCTTGGCTTTTATGCTTCTTGTGTTTGTGTTTTTTCTTCACTGGATGCTGACTCATGAAACGAAACTGCTCTGGAATCTGGAAAATGAAGAACATAATCTCTCAGAAAAGTAAGTTTTGAAACATCCATGATTCTGGGCCAAAGTTCCTGATACAAACTAATTTTTCACTTCACTCTTAAACCACTGCAATGGTGACAATCTTGTACCTCCAAGGAATAGATATAGGATATTACATGGCCACGCAGAGATACAAAATTTCTTTTGCAGTGTTGAAAAATATTGCAGCAAACAAGTGGAATATTTTTCAACATGAGAAGAGAAATTTCCTATCTCCAAGCAGTGACATGTAATATTCTATTTATTATATAAACACCAATGAAATACTATATCAGTTCACATAGCAACAGTGATCTTTTCACCTGCAAAGATAACATGTTCAACACAATATCATGTTTGTATGCAAATACTCAATTGGTATTTCACTGGTGTTTATATAATAATAACAATTATGAAATTTCCAGTTGGGTAACTGAATTGATGTTACTGTCAGTATTATCTTTATGAAGTGCCTGACACCAATTAAATGCCAACCTTATATAAGTGCTTCCAAGGTGTTTAATAGCAGCCGTGGAGTTTAATCAACTTCTTAGCTGATGGTACCTAAATTCTGTTGAGTAGCACTGCTGGAACATGCTGCTGGTTTGATAAATTTTGATTTTATACACATAAATGTTCACGGGAAAACTTTAATCCTTGGAAAAGACCTAGAGACTATTTGTTGCTGCTGGATGAAGTGGGAAATCATGTCATCCTGATTAAGGGTAACAATGAAAAAAAAAACTGATTGAAATAGAGCAAATAACAATCCTTAACATGAAGTTTAAGTTGCCAGATTTGAAATCAACAGCATGAGCATTTCATTGAGAAAATACCATAGTTGCACTTTTGTCCATAAGCTAAAAATGCTGTCCAGGAAAACAAACTACTCTGAGTTAGCAGTTGCTAACAGACTTTGAAGGGAAACTGCTGAGAAAATGGCTTTTGAAGCAGCTTCACATGTTTGTAAACAATATCATTAGACACTTACTGGACCAGGATTTAGGCGAAATCCAGATAAGGAATGCCCAGTTAAAGGAAGGAGCTCCTTTCCACCAATGGGAGGCTTGTCTACCACTGAACGAAGACTATGAAAGAAAATGAAATGTAACAGTTGTAAATTCAAATAATTAAACTTTTATTAATTCCTCTCTAAACAATTCACCATTAGAATTTTTCCTTTACTGACCCAAGGGATGATTCTGGTAACTTTAAAATCAGAACAATTTTTTTGCCAAACAGCTATACTGATGAACAATTAAGAGTGATGGGGAAACAATTTACCTATTTTCTGGTCCTCCTAGTTCATCAAGAACACCTGAGGGACATGAACAAAACAAAGAGCTGTAAATAATTAGCAAGATACATGCTCATCTGTCAGTTATAATTAACAGAGGGTAATTAAATCTTGAAGAGGATTTTATATTACTGTACTTCTTCTAAGTCTTTGCTTCATTTTGCAAGTGGTTACTGTATACACATTAACACAGAATGGCTTCTTTGTAATTGCCTGTCAGACTCAACAACCCACTGAATGGTGAGCTTTGAAACCGTACTTGGTTAGCTCACCTTGTAGAGTGCTGGACTGCCATCCAAGAGATAGAGAGCTCAAGCCCCAGATCAGATTGATACTCAGAGTCTTAAAATAACTGAGGAGAATGTGCTGCCTTTGCTGTGATATTTGCAAATGATTAGACACTCTAGTCTTCTCTAATAAGGATGATAAACCATAGGGCCTATCTCATAAATCTCCTCTGCACTGGTTAGAAGGGGATGGAAAAGAACCCACCTTCTTCTTGCAAAGAGTAAGGAACATAGCTCCTCAAGTTGTGGTCTGGCCTTGTTATTTTGTACAGGCCCCCATTTAAACCAGCTTTGAGCTGAACAGGGCCAGCCCATCTAAATATCACAAATAAATGCATACATACAAAACTACAGATCAAAACACCCAGTATCCAGCTAAACCTGGGTCGCTGAATTGTTTTGTTGGACAAAATACTGAACTCTCATGGTGTCTCACACCTGAGCCATGATATAAATTGATTCAAACCATCTGTTGGGGAAAACCTGACAAAATGCGGAGGGGGGGGGTTTCCTTTCATGGACCGATGGACTGGCATCCAGTCTACGAGGGAGTACTAACTTAATTTTACTGAAACTAAGATGAGCTATAGAGACTCCTACAGAGGTGAGCCTTTTGATCAATGCATGAGATTAGGATAACACCAATGCAAAGGATAAGGTGTCCTGCTACAAATATGCTGATAGCTATCAGACTTCTGTAAATTCTGTAATACTTTTCTTAACAATACAAAATAATTTTTTCTGCAGTTTTGACAGCAATTATATGTGGCTATCATTTTCTCAAATAGATTGACAAGGAATGGAGAAGGGGGCAGTTAGACTCTGTCTTTTTACAGGTTAGTGGCCAGATGCTTAGCAAGATTCAAGGCAGTAGCATTCCAGTCAAATTTTGAACACAGGGGAAAAGGAGAGAGAGAGAGAGGGGGGGTTAATGTGGTTTCTGGAGCATACTTCATCCTTAATGACCCAAACTTGCACAATATCGGTCACCATGACCTCACACTTAATCACAAACACTTTTGTATTGCTTCACAGTAAACTTGTGCATTTTGATGCCCAATTACTGATACACTGGTCCATTTTATCCAGTGGTTGTGAACCGTGAAAAGGGAATGTGACATAGGGTCAAACATGATCAAACAAGAACATCACATATTTTGAAAACAAGAGCACCTGTATAAGAATCTTGTCTGTGTGGACTATTTGATTCTAACAATATTTTCCAGCAACTCTATGTTCAGCTACACTTATAGCTAAGTTCTTTATCCAGTGAAAGTTAATAATTTTCCTCCCTTTTTAAATTATTTTTATGATTCTTAAACTACATAAAGGATGTCGGCATTGTCAATTTCAAGAAGTTTTTATCTTACATATGTTGCCTATCGATACGCAAGTGGTAAATACGTTAGCGCATTTTCAGTTGTATACCATGTTAAATTAGCAAAGTTTTGGTTTAAAATTGCTCGAAATAATTAGAGATACAATTGTACGCACAGCTGTATTATATAAAAGGAAACCTTACCAGGCAAATGGGGTAAGAACGAACTCAATCCTTCCTTTACTTTTTTGCTCTTCTGATACGTCTGGTCAAAGCCATGTTTCACCAAGAGGTTGCTATTTGTTTCTAAAGGGGTCACTGCAAAAGAAACACAGCGGAAAGATCGGTGAACAAGCATCAGGAATGATGCAACTACAAACGGGAAAACAAGTTAGTTAACTCACGAGTATCATCCCGTAACAGATAAAACGGTGACATCTGTGTTGACGGTGTCGGGGTCGAAGTTGTTGAAACCATTGTTGTTCGATAATTTACGCTGGTTGGTTCCGCATAGTTCCCAAACGGCGAAGTTACGCTGAAGTTAGCACCCGTTCTCGAACCGCTTCTCACATTGTTTAAGGCGAGATTTTGAAAGGAGCTTTGTCTTCCCGGGACTAGATGTTGATGTCGAGAATTAAGGCTTTCCATTTGCCCCTTCTCGCCGCCATTAGAAACTTAGTTTCCCGTGAGTCCCTGCTAGAGTTGATTAGAACAACACGCGAGTTTGCCTACGCGAGTCACACGAGATACGCGTGTCATTTTCGCGCGAAATTGATTTCAAATTCCCGCGGTCGAAAAAAAAAGTTATTTCACCCATTACCACATGTTACGGTTAACGAGATATTTCTCTCTCTCTCTTTTTTTTTTTTTTTTCGTAATATTCGTCATTTTTCTGTCGAGAGTGGGTTGTGATACGACCGCAAATATGACCAACCTCTCAACGTCCGGAAGAAACCAGATTCTTTGGAGTCTGGAGACGAAATAAGTCTGTCTATAAAATATTCAATTCGTATTTTGCGCGTTCTTCAACCTTCTATGATTAATTATTCCTTTTAGGTACCTTGAGTATTTCGCTAAGAGGAAGGATGAATTCTAGCATCAGAGCGAATCGTGGGAGCAAAGTCATTTCCGAAGCTCTTAAAGGTATTTATCGGTACATGTACGTTTTGATAATGCCCAACGATGAAATTGTTATCATTGACATCTCCTGATTCGAGTACAAAGTTAAATTCTTCCAAGCTTTGAATTACCTCAGTTTAACTCATACTTTGTTTATAATTTGCAACTTATTGGCCTGCGGACGATGGAAACTTCCCACAAAGAACCGGTAAGATTTGATTTTCTTCTGCTAAACGCCGAAATACGTATCCCGCCTGCTTTTAAATTAAACTACAACTGCTAAAAGGGTCGGACAACACAGCGCGCTCTTCATGTGACGAGTTAAGCCAACAAATACCCCTCCCTTTTACTAACAAATGTAATTAATAATTTAGCATTGTATTTTAAGTGCTCGGAAAACAGAAATGCTTAATTCGTATCTCCGTTCGTGATGTTCAGCCAAATTTATTTTTCTAGCCGGATCGCGTGTTTGTAACACCTTAATTCCAAATAAGATATCATTCACCGGATCAGGATTTTAAACATCTGTTGCTAATTTCTCAGAGTGCGCTAGTTATACCGAGGTTAAATTTATTGGTGTTGTTATTATTGAAATATTCATCTATTTATAACATATCGGTGAATACTCTAAATTAACATAGGGATATAATTTGAATTTTAGATGATCGCTATTCGACAACTTACACTATAACATCCGTTTAGGCGGCAACCACGGTACTTTGCGGTCAAATGTCAATATTTCTAAACTTTTGATCGTTTTGCCGCTTTTTTAAGTCTCTTTTGATCCAACGTCAAGGCTTTATGTCAGATATCCCTTTACAAAGTTAAGACTGAATCATAAGATTAATCTTAAGATCTAGAGCCTTTACAAAAGCTTGAACAATAGTACCTAGAGGCGCCTATATAAGGTACATTTCCGTCTCCTAATTCTGTAGACTAGACTAGACTGGTCAATAAGGTGGTGAGGTTCGTCCCTTAACAGATAACTTGGGCAGGGAGAATGCTTTTTCATATAAATCTCAGTACAAGGATTATGAAACAAAAAGGCTTGTCCTTGTGATCAACAGTATGTCACAGTTTAGACAGGCTGATTTGAGCCAGCTAAACAGACTCAATACGTTCCTTCTCATTCTTTCCTCTCCAAAACAGTAGATGACCGTCTTGTCAACATTTAATTGGGTGTGGCTATGGTGAGCAAATGGGCTGTTGTTTACTGCTATTATGAAAAAGTCAAATTAGAAATGAAAGAGAAAATTTGTCATCTGGTCACCAACTACTAAGTTTTGAATTCATGATTTCGTATTCTAAAAGTAACCCATTTGGAGGCTAGCCACTGCTGTTGGTTCTACAGGCTCAAGATAGAACTTACTTTGCATAAACATGTTTGAGTGTATGTTTCAGGAACCCGGTTATGTTGGATTTGCAAATCTCCCCAACCAAGTTCATCGCAAATCTGTGAAAAAAGGCTTTGAGTTCACTCTTATGGTTGTTGGTGAGCTTTTTCTTATAATTATTTAGTTATCTGATAATTGTATCATAGGAGCCATGTCACAAAGTTGTGAAAATGTTTTGAAAGTCTTTGAACTACAAATGTTTTACATCGGTATTGGTTAATTCCTTTGCCTGAATTTAGAAGGAGTGCATACCTTGCTCTCGTAACAAAATTTGATTTTGTTAGATAGAAATATTAATGGAAGTGGCAATTAGTAACACAACAAACATCTGACCATAACACTTAAACTTATTTGACTGCCTAAAAAGATCTTAGTTGTCATTTCCTGATTGGATATTGTTGTGAAGCATGTAGCCAAGCTGTGAACAGGTTCACCTCAAAGAGAACAAAAATTGCCACAGCAAGTGGGAAGTAAAGCTCATTGAGAGAGATACAGAATTCATGATCCTTCTTTTCCCATTTGGAAAGTTTTGCAGTTCATTTGCTGGCTAGCTACTTTCTCCAGCACTCCTTCAAGGTTTGCCTTTCTTTCATGTCTAGAAAAGGAAACCTTGCTCTCTCTTAATGAGATGCATGACTGTCAGTCATGCACTATAACCAACATGAGGGAGAAAGGGATTCCAATGTGAAAGATATTGTGATGGTTTGGAGGAGTTTTAAACCCAGGCTTCACTCCTAAGATCTTGGTCTTATGATGTTTGTTAGTTCAGGGAATTTATGTTTGGATCAACTAATTATACATAATTGAATATTTTTCCATTCTTATTTTAGCTTCAGTTGCCTGCTTAAACAATTGATATTTTAAGGAGAAATTCTGTCTTGGTCACTCATAGGAGTTAAAGAGTTAGAATATTTTATACTGGATCAGATTGCTGTTGTCCTAGCAATGTCTGACATAAGTAGTCTTGGAATTATTTATCCAACTGTTGGCAAACTTTCCTGATTTTCTGCTCTCTATGCTACACCATTCAGGTGAATCTGGTTTGGGAAAGTCAACCCTTGTGGATAGCTTGTTTTTGACAGACTTGTATGATGATACTGCCATTCCAAGAGTAGTTGGTGAGTTCATGTTATTGTCTTATTCATCCTTTTGATAGAAAAAGGGATGAAGATTTCTAATATTCTAGTTACTCTCTTTAAGTCGTTTATTGGGCCAAATGAAGATACTGCTCTCAAAGCCATGGTTTTTTTTACAACAGGTCACCAATATCCAAACACTAATTTAAAGTAAACAAACACAAGGGAAGAAATTTTAGGCCTTGTCCTCATTCTTGAATTGGGACATGTGGTGGCTTGACAAGTACAGCACTTTATCCTGAGAGGTCTGGATTTGAAACTTGACTAGCTTTTTATTTTGATTTCTTGGGAAAGACACTTTACACCTACCATCCCCCTCTCCATGCAGGAGTTAGAAATGGGTCCCAGTGACACACTCAGCTGTACCTCATAGGCCACTCTTTTGTTCTTTCCAAAATTTTGACGTTATCAGTGATCTTAATTACTGAACAGACCCATTGTAACATCATGTGGAATCTATTTGTTTTACATGATAAAAAAAGCAAAATGCTGTTTGGTAATGTCATACATGCTTCTGTCCTCATATAGATGTACTTATTAAATGGATTGTAATCTTGCATCAATAGCTTTTTATACAGTGCATGTGTGTGGGATTATTTTAGGGTTCACAGATCAGCCAACAAGCAAAGCTGATTAGTTTTTGCTCTATAGATCGTATTCATCAGACAGTTGAAATTGAAACCAACACTGTAGAAATTGAAGAGAAAGGTATCAGGTTGAGACTAACAGTGGTAGATACTCCAGGATTTGCAGATGCCGTAGATAACACTGACTGGTAAGATACTTGTTAAGATGGACAAAGGTAGAAAGGGCTATTTTTAATTTAGCAACAGCTTCATCAGACGAGCCAAAAGTTGCCCACATCACTTTGCTGTGGCATTTTTCCATTTTTAGCGCACTACAGGTCTCCTAAAATTCCTGCTGAATTGCTTGCACAAAAAAATTAACCAAAATTTACCACCACATTCAACAGCATATTCTTTTTGTTAACTCCAATGAGTGATCAAAATGGAATTTCTCCTAACAATATCAATGCAATATCAAGCAGAGAAATTATTAGAATAAAGAAAAAATATCAACTAGGGGATTGTTAGTTGATCAAATACCAAATTTTCTAAACTAACAAGACAAGAATTGTATAGCAGACTGTCAGAAAAAGTGCTAATGAGATCATGGCACTGAAAGGGTTAATAAAACTGACACTGATTATTTGTTGGTTACCTTTTCCCATTTTAGCTGGCAAGCTGTAACAAATTATGTAGATCAACAATATGAAGCATACTTACAAGATGAATCAGGGCTCAATCGCAGACACATAGTGGACAACAGAGTTCATTGCTGCCTGTACTTTATCTGTCCACATGGCCATGGGTAAGTGATATGTAGTCATTCAATTTCAGTGCAGTTAAGGCTCATTAACCCTCAATTGAACCCCTTAGAGTGATTGGCTTCTAATTTGCGACCCTTGAATCAAATGCAAAGGTCATGAGAACATAGCAAATGATCACCAATACAAGGCACTCATGATTATTAAACTAATTCTCCTCATCAGTCGCACAGGAAATGTGTAGAGAAAAGTATAGAGAACATGCATACTGATGGTAGGGTGTAAGGGCCGTTCATTGTTAATAAGAGTTGACTTCACTGGGATACCTGTTTTGACAGGAACATCACAAAATCTCAGAGTCAGGGATGTGTTACCTCTGTCAGTGATTTGGACACTGTGACGATGACAGCTTCCTCATCAAATTTCCATATGCTGAGGGTTTCAATAACAAAGGCTGATAGTTTCTAAAGAAACTGTTTTGGGCTTCGTCGGTGGGGTAACGAAATAATTTGGATAATTATATCAACAAAGTTGAAATGGTAAATTGGCCACCATAACGATTACAAAAGCTGACGTTTCAAGCGTTAGCCCCTTCGTCGGTTTCAATAATAGCTGGTTACTGTGGGTTTCTTGCTGCCTTTAAGACCTAACTACTACCAACCGGTTGCCTGCAAGCAGGCTCTTGTGTTTGGGTGTCACCTTTAGCCTTTTTTAAATTCACTAACCAATGATTTCTTTTTTGATGTAGGTTAAAGCCGATAGACATTGCTTTCATGAAGACACTGCATACCAAAGTTAACATTGTTCCAGTTATTGCAAAGGCTGATTGTTTGACGAAGTTTGAAGTACAGCGACTAAAAAGAAAGGTCAGTGGTGTGAACTTTTATGTTATGATAATTGTTCCACACCCATCTTGCACAACTCAGCAAACAAATGAGACGATCAATCTGTTTTGGCATCTTCAATGAGGAAACAAAGACACCCTGAGGGCTTGATAAAAGCTCCAGGGTGGGAGGGTAAAGAAAGAACTGGAATGACCTAGTGGACAAAACAAATTTATCACATGAGAACCAAACATATTTCATCAGCAAGCCAGCATAGAGGCCTGTGGCTAATTAAGTTTTTCTTTAGGAACAATGAAAGAAATGTCTTTTATATATGGTAAGGAATAGTTCCCGACTGACTGAAAAGGGAATAAATTAATTGCAAATGAGATTGTCAATTGTGAATTATAGACCAGAGCTGAATGAAAAGGTCTCTTGAATCTCAAATTTAGTCGCAATTTATTCATTTGAATGTTTTTTTCTTCTGGTAGATTTTAGAGGAGATTGATGACAATGGTATTAAAATTTACACTTTCCCTGAATGTGATAGTGAAGATGATGAAGAATTTGTTCAAATCAACCAAGAACTCAAGGTCAGTGCAAATATGTGTTAATGAAGTACAATTCTACTCAAAAGCAAGTTGACAGTCTCAACCTCGAAACTCGATCCTTGAAACTATGGAGAATTGAGGGACTCAGTCAACGTACTTTTGAGTGGTATTGAAAGCTATTACTCAAAGCATTTATGTCCGTACTGACCACTACTGCAAGTGCCCTATAATTTCTTTGAAGCAACTAGGAGTGCTTCTTTTCCTCTTTGACAAGATTTAATTGTCTTCCCAGCAAGTCAAGTCACTAAGTAATTGTAACGCAATTCAGTCTACGGACTGCCATGTTCGATATTCTAATAAACTATCTATCTTTCTCACCCTAACTGTTTGCTGGTCCTTTTGTTTACACCTGGTCAGGACAGGGTCCTGCTAAAGGAAAGTTCCATTTCTAAAAACACATCAAAACAGCATCATCCATGCATGGCTTAAAAGCAGGGTTCAGTTCTTCAAAGTGCGAGTAATGTTATCAAGCAGATGAGTGTTTGCAGAACGCGCTGCGCTATTCGTGCGGTAGAGATTTATTTAGTGGATGGCGTTACCATCCACCCTCGAACAGTAGGGGCCAGCTCTTTGATAACTCCTCTTATACTAAAGTGTGGCGTTAAGTGCATCACTCAAAGTGGGCTATAAATTGTAATTAGAAAAATTAAGGCCACCATGCCCAGGCGATGAACGAGAGAATGGCAAAAATATGTTTCACCAAACTACCCGAAAAAAAAAAAAAAAAAAACAGAATTTGCGGTATTTCTAATACGATCTTCTATGCAAAACGTCGCAGTGTTTCAGGGACTGATCTTTTAAAACAGATATTCAGAGAAGGACCAAAAAACATGCATTATGCAGGGAAGAGTAAAGCTCTGATGTAATTGAATTTTTTACTGCAGGGTAGCATTCCTTTCGCTGTGATTGGTAGCAACAGCGTAACAGACGTGAGAGGAAAACAAGTTCGAGTTAGGCAATATCCTTGGGGAATGGCAGAAGGTATTTATTATAACTAAAGCGCGGTGATTCCGTTTCACTGGGACCAACTCTGGGACATGAAAATTTGGCAATAATAGGAGGGTGGTTCAAGATAAACGAGAGGACAAAAATGAATGTCTTTGAATTCCTACGGATGCAAGGACTGAATTGATTGATTGTTAATTTATCACAGATTGGTGCTGTTTCGGTACAATGAAGCAAATCCAGAGAGAGACGTCTTGAAGTGTTGTTTAAAATTGTGTGTCGTATGATAACAAAGAGGATTGTTTACAATTTCTTCTTGTTGGTGGTTCTAATTCATGTCTTAATTTGCAGTCGAAAACCCCGAACATTGTGACTTCATAAAGCTCAGAAACATGCTTATAAGGTAAGTCGTTTGCTTCCACAACATCACACTACTTCACTGACTTGTCATCGTACTTCTTAACAACTTTTTTAGCGGAAGTTTTGTGAAATTTACAAACGATACAGCTCCACTGGGTAAACACAATGTTTGACCATCTGTGTTTAATGGTTTTCGTAGGACACATATGCAGGACTTGAAAGATGTCACACAAGAGGTTCATTACGAAAACTACAGGGCAGAAAGACTCTCTAGTCAGGGAGAACCTTCCAGTCCACGAAAAACAATAGAGGGAATGTAAGTTTGTCACTTCCCTTTAATAACGCATGCGTATTTCACCGGATCTCTCTCCTTTCCGTCGAAGAAAACGAGGAAAAAAAATAACGAAAATGATGAAATGGAATAAAGGAGGGATGAGAAAGTGGTCGAATAAAGCACCATTAGATGGGAGAAACGACCCAAAATTTTTAGAAGAAGGATTAGTTTTAGTAGAAGAGCATTGCTTTGAAAGAGAGTCATTGCTGAACTTTTTTTGTCAAACTTAAGCAACATGCTAAGGATGTCAAAGTAGGAATTTGAAATATTAACGAAGGTATCTATAATCCAGTGTGGCGCAGGACTACATAGTCTATAGGCGATATGATTCATTGTTTTATTATGATGAGCGTATTTACAGGGCATTTCCAACGGTTAAGTGGTTGTTCATTGGAAGTATGCAGTGAGAATTGTGGTGCATTGATTTTATAGCGAGGAAGTTATTACTCCCCCTGGAAAATAGGAGAGAACCGCATCCACGATGAAATAACAATTTACTGCCTTTTAGAGCTCTTTGCATGATGGAGACGCCTTCATTGTAATATACGTGCGCTTTTTTTTTTTCTTTTGCGCTAATGAGGCGGAGAATTGAGCGTAGCAAGGGTGCGCAGGGTTATACTAAGGAAAGATATTGGAATTAAGGAAATAACATAAAGAATGATCCGTTCTTCTTTTCAACACGCACACAAAAGCCTAATTCGGATACGGCTTTTCTTTGTAGGAAACGAAAAAGTGGTAATTTCGAATTGGATGACGTGGATACAGCTGAAATCTCAGAGAAGGACCGAATGTTGAGGGAAAAAGAAGCAGAGGTATTCAATATGATTGGATTCGTAATAGATGTGCTCAGTACACTTTTGAAATAATGACACTGACAACGAACAGGGCGCGCCACTTTGCTGAACATACGCACCTGCTGTTACTTCTGGACAAGGCAACCACTGGGGCGTGGCCTGGGGCCCAGGAGTGCCTATAACCCCCTCCCCCCACACTCACATACACACCCTTTTGTGACAAATTTGTTAGGAAGATAAAGTACCGGACATAAGCCCCTACCCCCCTCTCCAAAGGCCAGAAAGACCCTTGAGTAAGACGGCACCTTTGTAGGAAATTCCACTAAACGTTTTTTATTGTACAGTTGTGACTTTTAGTTTGTTTGTTCAGTGTTGATTGAATGTTTGTTTTTCCAGTTGAGGCGAATGCAGGAGATGATAGCTAACATGCAGAAACAGATGGCGAAACAAAAAGGACCTGGGCTCGACGAAAAGTTCTGAATATGCAAAGATGTACATGAAGTTCTGTAAACTTATAGTGTCTCTGACACTCTCTGCCTGTTTAGTTCTTATCTATCGCACTTGTATGATAATTATGTTCTCACACAGCCGTCTGAAGCTCCTCATTTGAGCGTTGTGTTTTCACGTAAGCTTCTCTTGGAGAGTATTGCGTGATGGGCTAAATAACGTGACTACCAAGTAACGTAATAGGAAAAAACGAATAGTTCTATGTGATATAGAAGAATAACTAAGTTGTTGGGTTTGAAATCATAAGCCGATTGGCAGGCGTGTTGTGCGACATGTCATGCAACAACCCAATGGAGAATACCAATTCTTTTTCTCAATTAACCACGGTTAGATTAATTTTCCATGTTAATTCAAGCCATAATAATGACCCGTTGCGAAATGTGCAGTCTTTTAGATTGTGTTATATTTATTAATGTGTTTCCGTCACATTTGCAACCTCGTGTTTTGAAAGTGATAATCTAACCCATCCCTCCAAGACCTATTCCAACCTTATACTATTTACTTTACTTTTTGTGTGTGTTCAGAGTTTATCTGGTTAAGAAAAGCAAACAACATGACGATAAAATAATGGTTCGAATTATTCCGTTTCCACAAAAAGCGACCAAACGTATCAAGACACTTCTGTCTTTTAATAGACCAGAATCATACTTACTGATATAGCTGTTGAATATGGCCTACGAATTTAGGGATTGCGTTCACGAAGAAATTCATGTATGTTAGGCAAAAAATACAGCATACTTTAAATTACTGTGCAGTGATTTTCAACTGAGTCATGAAATTGGAGGTCGAAGTATTTACAAGAAAGTAGAATCTGTAGCTGGGTTCGTCTTGGGCTTACTAAGTAAGAGGAAGACACAAATGGAATTATTAGGTCAATCTTAGCAAATCTTGTGTGGAAATGACTTGTAATTGTTAAAATATTTTTTGCATAGGGTGGAAAGGGGAGGCAGTCACCATTGTATAACTTATGCCAAAGGAGGCCCGTGAACCAGTTTGTTACCGAAGATCTATCGGCGGCAGAACCACGCCCTGCAATTTAATGATGACCAGCTCGATTTTGAAACAATTTTAGTGGCATCCCGGTTTTAATAACATTATCTTCCTGGCTTTTCCAAAGTGTAAAAATGTATAAGTAAATAGAGCGATGAGTTTTGTCAAATATGATATCGTTTGGCACACCTAGACAACACTAACACGCCTAATTTATGTGAGACACTTTGACTCCAGGTGAAGCGTGGAAAACAAGATTTGTAATAGAGTTGTAAACCAAAAGTCATCAAATCACGGGCTAGTTGAGGAAGGTGGTGTTGTTGCCAATTTTTTTCCCTGCAGGGCAGTGAGAGTGATGAACACTGTGTTAAAACAGTTAGGATATCGTCCTTCGATTGAAGCTACTAAGTTTTTCAAGTTTTCCTCTGACAAGATCGGGATGCGGGATGTTTCTCCTGAAAAATCGAACGGGATAAACATATAGACGTTTATCCGAAAAAGCACTTTGACCTTTGCGATTAGGTTGGCGTGCAGTTTTGCTGTGCACTTTCGGTTTTTCATACTTATCATTTGTCTGGTTCCACCAGTAGTACAACTGACCTAAATATCCCTCTCATGGGGAAATCCTCGCAAACGGTTCTATTCACTGGTGCGATTTCATTTCACTCTTTCACTAGAAAGCGTATTGTTTCTAAGGCTGTAGTGGTGATAATTCTTTTGCTGAATGCGCTAAAAGTATTTCTCAGGTCAATGAATATTTAATGTTTGCTCTTAATTATTGTTTGGAGCTTCTAACAATGAAAATGAACAAATTTTTTTCGTTAGTAATTTTATTCTCAGTCAAGTGGCATCCATTTAATAAAATCTATATCTCGTGCTTGTGTAACTAAATGCGTCATAGTCCTGATACGAAAACAATATCAACGTGACACGAAAAACGAGAATTTTAAGCTTCAGTGGATTACTCGTTTAGGACAAAAATTCAAAGCACTAAACTCGTCATAAAATCCATTCTTACGATCTTTCCACTAAGGATAATTCATAAAAAAAAATGTATTTAATTTTTTTGTAGCCAGAGAAATCAAAACCTTATGTCCGCTCACTGTGTTGACCCTTGGCAAGTCTTAGTGAACTTTAAAGACAAGCTAGCTAGTTTACAAAGGAAAACTGGTTACTACTAAAGATTCTTCAATCCATAAAAATTAGCACAGCAAGATTGAAAAGTTCGTAATATTTCACCGTCCGGTGTGGTTAAGGAGTTAAACCGCCATCAAGCTAACAACAGAGCTAACCCTCGTTTTGGACGTCTCTCCCGTGGCGGTTACCATTACGGTATCAACAGATCCACGAGTAGCAGTGGCTTTTGCTGTGAACCAGGTGTAGAAGAAACCAATCCGGTTCTGAAAGACACGTCTCGAGGACAGCGATACCGAAGAGTTGAACGTCGTCGAATCTTTTACTTCGAACTGGAAATTCTCGGTTGAGCCTGTGTTGTAAGCAACGAATATCACCAGTCCTCTTCCACTGATTGGTACCGTGAAGTCCTCGCTAGAATACAAAACCCTGAGCAGGACACGACTTGGCTGGACAAGAGCCTTGGAGTTACGCTCAAAGTCGAAACCTCTCTTGGTCTGGCCTCTCAGTTTCAATTTAAAGGGGATTGTGGGAGTAGAGAAAGAAGCCGAGAAATGGGCACCACTTTTCCCCGGCAGGGAATGAACATCTGTCGTGTTTAGAACTTCGTTGTCTCCGTTCAGAATTTCAAGTTGTAATGATTCTCCATTGATCTTATTTGCAGTACTTACAGTCAAAATGATGTGAGCGGGTTTACCTGTGCACGTATAAAGCCATGAAACAACAAGGGTTAATTATTACCATTTACTGTTTGATCGTGTAGTATGATAATTCGACTCATTTGGTTAAGGTAGTCCTAAGAAGGACTGTTGCCGCCAAGGTTGTCGAAACGTCAGTCACTTCCACCGACAACAGTCCTTATCAGGACCCTCACACAAACGATCAGACCACGCGATCAAATTTTACCCCGTGTCAAACCGTTTACTGTATCCTTTGTTATCCGACAATCATATTGAGTTTGCATTACTTAAATTGATACAGCTTCAACAAGCTCAAAGACAACAACTGCCGTTGTTACATTATGATCATGATTTGAGAAACGATTAGCTTTTTGCTTTTTAACAAGCAGTCACTAATTCTTTGAAAAGCCGAAGAGTACGCGTCCAAGGCGCGATTCCTTTGCGAGGTGTTTACGACGATACAATATACGAAAGATCGTCATCTTCTGGAAATATGAAAAAATAAAGAAAATAGGAAAGAAAAGATAGTTAACTTGATGCATACTCACCAATAAGAGGATGGGGAATAGGAAGGGGACTTCTCGCGTTACGAGGAAGAACGAAGACAAAGTCGAAGTCTAAATTTGTCGCACTCGACCCTTTCACTACATACGAGTGTTTTCCTGCACCAGATGATACCAATAGCTTCCAAATTCCTGGTTTGGGGTGATCCACCATAAATATCACGCCTTTTGCCAAGTCAGTTCTTCCCTCAGTGCTGACAGGAACAGACAGTGGATCTTGTAAGTTGATCGTTTGTCCACGATTTTGGGTTGTGACAGAAATAATGACCCTGTTCATGGAATCATCAATGGGAATTTTGTAAACTGTGAAAGGACTTCTCTTCTTTCTTAGAATTCCAGTACTGCTGCTACCTACACAGGTTGTTTCACCAAGAAGATTCTTGGAGATTTTCTTTATCTTTGAAAAATCAGATCCAGTTTTTGGAAGTTCAAACACCTGACCGCAGGTGGCTTTTGCAAGATCCTCATACGGTTTATACTTACTGAAACCACACAGTCCTGTGGTAAAGAAGTAAACACTTGACGTCGTTGCCTTAGCAAAAGCTTTTGCCGTTTTGAGTTCAAGTGGATCTTTTGCCGTGGCATCAGTGAAGACGTAAAGAGGTGAACCTTGTTTAATTCCGCTATTGAGGGCATCTTTTATTCCCCTGAAGGCCAGCTCTGGACAATCTCCCCCTCCATCCGGTGTTAGACTTTCGACTGCTGCTATAAAGTCGTTTCCTTTCCCAACTGGCATTTTGGTTATTGGTCCGGTTCCTAAATTCGAAAAAGAAAAAACACCAACAACAATAACCATAAAAAAACTGAAAAAGGAATCCAAAGTCTATAAATAAATTATTGACGTTTCCAACTTTCCGGCTTTCTATCGCACTAGCGTAATTGGGTGTATATGTGATGGTGCGTGTGCGTGTACTCGTGCGTCAGTGTGCGTGTGTGTGTGTGTGTGTGTGTGTGTGTGTGTGCATGTGTGTGTGTGTGTGTGTGTGTGTGTGTGTGTGTGTGTATGTGCGTGTGAGTAGAGTGGAATCCCGATTTCTCGAACCTCCAGGGGAAACGCAAATTGGTTCGAGAAATCGGGAGTTCGAGAAATCGGGGGTGAAATTACAAGTGAAGCAAATCCAAGGGAAACAAGGTTTGGTTCGAGATATCGGGAGGCTCGAGAAACCGAGGGTTCGAGAAACCGGGATTCCACTGTATATGTATGTCTGAATAGATTTTCGAAGTATTTTTTCTGTACGTGATAATTTTAACGTCAGTATTTCATTGATATCTCAGCATCTAATAAAAGGAGTTATTTCCTTACCCGGGTCGCTAAAAGGCGAGAGCACATAGTCTATATCTATGTTTGGCCTCGTAGTGTTGATAATATACTTTGCGATGGCTTTAGCGGCCTTAATTTCGGTCGCCATGCTTCCAGTGACATCAATAGCGAACGCCAAAGTTACTTCTTCATTTACGGCCATCAGCTTATCGAACTTTTTTGGACCAACTTCTCTCAAAATGGTGTTCATGTATTCCTTAACTGCAGATGGGCAATCAGGGCACCGCTTTCGTCTCGATGATCCGCGACGGTGCGGAGTTGTTTCATTGCTTTTCTCAATCACCATTGTTGTGTACAAGCCGTGACCAAGAAATTGCGGCATTAGTCGCGAGTTTCCCTGTTCGTGTGCTAACTTGATGTAATCTGTTATCTTTCTCAACCTAGCAGGGGAATGGTTGTAATAGATCTTCATGGCCTGAGCGTCGTAAACGGATTTTTCAATTTGATCCACAGTTTTCAGGAAGGAATTTGAAGGTTCTCTCGGTTTTGTTCCTGCAAACAAGAAAACGAACACAGTGAAAATATATATAGGGTACAAGAAAAATGGAAGAATATAATAACGACAAAATCTGCGGATGTCTCACCAACACCAGGAAACTTCTTGTTACGAAAGTGACCTCAATTAAAAAACCTGAACCGTTAGGGTCAAAATACCCTATTTCATTTTTGAGTTACAAATTAAAGTGGTCACACAATACCTCCAGGTCTCGAGGACCCAGACGAGTACGACATTAACACGTTTCTGATTTCATCCAGTGAATCAGTGTGGTAGTTTTGAGTAGAAGCGTTGTTCAACAAGGAGAGAACCAACACCAAACAGAAAAGGAGTTCTTGTCTTCGATAGTGAAAAACGACTGCATATAGATTCGCTGTCTTCATCTTTACACGGGGATTATCTATTACTTCTGTTTTGTTAAAGTCTTTGCCGTTGTATTTAAGGACTACTTCACGTGTCATTGAGATAATCTGATCCCTAAATATCGACGTTGTGTATTCTTAGATGATCTACTTCCCGTAATCAATCGCATTTAGTCACGAACATCTCTCAGCTGTCGGTTACCTGGTTACGTTACATCGGAACCACACGGTGATGATGCGGGATTGATTCTTACTTGCAAATATGAATTGATCAATGGCCAAAAGTAGGGATTGGGAAGCAAATAAAGAGACTATAGAGGTAAAGGAATCCGAAAAATTAAATCCTGTTTGCTTTATCTGACGGCCTAGCTAACGAAAGGAATCTTTCCGTAAAAATCGACAAAGGAGTTGCTCAGGGAGACAGGAATAATTTGAACAAAATCCTTTTTGGCTGTCGGCTTTCGCAGAACTTCCGCACACGCTGGTTCAGCGAATTCGACGGAACTCGCCTACATCAGAAAGAAATTCCGCACACGCTGGTTCTACAGACTTGAACTGTATAGTTTCGGTTAACTCGACTTTATTCTTCACACAGCATTACACGTTTTGTTCTACGATCTATCTCAATCCCATCCGCTATACTAAGAATTGCAAAAATGCTACGTTTTATTAGCTACAGATCTATACACCCAGTTACGTAAGTCCGGGATGGTAAGATAATTTAAGCTAACTTGACAAAGTTCCAGTTTTTTTTTTACACATATATTCTTCAATGATTCGTGGCCACTAATTTCTTGTTACATCAGTTTGCTTGATAATCATAGTGTTAATCTATGCATGCAGTTTTATTAGCGACTATTTGATTAAATACATCGTTGTGTGTGACTTCCTTCGACATTCTACAAATCAAAGTTAGCGACACGAAATAATAGCTTACTCACTCAACTACTAAATATACCGAAACAAGAAACTTTATTATGAGCACGTGCAAACTTTCCACGACAGTCGTCAATTGATCATATCCAAACTTTCACGCTCTGCCTGAGAAGCTGAATGGCCATCGAAAGAAATCGAGAAGGATTGTCTTGTAACAGAGAAACAAGAACAATCTCAAAGGTCGTCGCTCAAAAGACAAGCTGTAGACCACGGACTACGGACTATACGGACTGGACATAAAAACATGGACCATGCAGACAATTACATGAAATGCAGACTAGGCAACACTTATAAGATAAAAGTCAGGCAGAGGTTTTGGGGGGCTGACATTATTCGTCGTCATGAAGAGTATCGGAGTCAATATTTCTTAATTTTAAAAGGGTTGCTTTCTCAATATTCCCTAAAATTAGCGTATCTGGAGGAAATTGTAGAGATCTTCGTTCGCGTGATCGCAACTTGTCGCGTTAAAGCAAGTTGCTTAATCCGGCTAAACGTAACTGCTGGTTGCGTTTTATCGTGATAATAATATTGTACAATTGTACAACTACGGTGCAAATAGAGACAGTAACGTCGACGTATGACCAGAAAAAGGGTTTGATTAGGAATCAAACAAATAAAGAGAACAAATTGATCACTCAGAATGTTTACATTAAGTGAACAAATTGTTGAGGACGCTGAACCCTTCAGCGAATTCGACGGAACTCTGCCCAGCTACAGGAACAATTTTAACAACATCCTTCTCAACTAGAACTGATCTTGTACTTTTCGTACCTTTTTGATGAGCTAGATGGCCACAGTAGCTGAAGGAACAAAATATTTCGATGAAATCAAGAATGCCTTGCTACAGAGAAAGAAAGAAAAATTTCAAAGGTCAACGAGAAATAATAAAGCGCAGACCGAGACTATGGAATAAAGGAATAGGTACAAAACAAGGACCACCTAGTATGAAATGCCGACTACAAATCTAATTTCGTCTATTCGATTCCAGTGCATTACATAGAGTGGACCGTTGGACATTAGTTTTTTGGATATCGTATTTGCATATTTGAATGTTAGCGTAGCAAAACAGTTGGTTCGACGCATTCTAGACAAACATTATAGACATTGGGAACAACTTAATGACTTGTTCATTGATCAACCTAATTTAGCCTAATTGAAGGGAATTACTTGTAACTGTTGAAAGTTCTGGAATTTTTTTACTTGTATATTCATATGAATGGTCTGAGTTTTTCACTTACGCTCAATCTGCGTAACACTCATTATGTTCATTGACTATCACACACGGTAAAGACGTTTCGTTTAACAGTTGAAGGAGACAAGCCAATCAGTATATTTCTGCTTATCACTCTTACATCATAGCGGAGCTCACGCGTTCGGCAAAAGCCCCATATTTATCAAAGATGGTAATATATGTACTAACAATAACCCATCAAAACGAGAAAGATCTACTTCATCAGTGAACCGTAGAACCGTCCGTACAAGGTGCTGCTTTTAGCATGCGCGAATCGGTTGAAACGCATGCAAAAATCTTCAGTTGACATCACATTTGCAGTAGGGGAACCCCCCAGGGGTAACCGCGAAATCGTATGTGATTGCGCAAATAACATATGAGCAACCTGATGAAGTGCACATACTCTAATGCAGTGTCCTAGTACAGCGTACTACAGGCACAAAGTAAGGAATATCACGAGGGCTTCCGACTTGGGCTAGTTGATGTAAAACCCGCGCAGGCAGAGGATTTGCAACTTGCCAAATGTAAAAAAATGAGCCTAAAATTAAATAAAGGCCTCAGTGAGATAACATTTGGCCCTAGCTGGGATAAATTGCTTAATGTGACAATAGTATTTCACGCTATAAAACGCGTCAATAAAATAACCTAAAACTGAAGCCGTGTCCTCCTTTAGACATTGACCGTGAATTTATTCAACGACGTGACTGATGAGATCTAGAAGTTTCTGTTCGAAAGACTATCTAAAAATGACTGGATAAAGTGGTCAAGTTTCTAAAGAAAATGTGGTGCTGCATCGTTGGGGAGTATAACAAGATAATCTAAGAAATAACTGGAGCGGGTTGGCATATCTTGAAGTTTTTCGCTCTGCTCCCCTATTTCCACTTCTATCAGAACTGTTTTTATGCTACGATCCAGCCTATTTCCTTGGTTTTTTCTCTTCCCTTGTTGTCCGCTGGGGGAGTGGTGGCAAGTAAGCGCTATGATCATTTTCAGAGACTTAACTGCTCACAGAAGTGTCTCAGGTTTAACAGAGAAAGCTAACTTGTCTGCTGGTAACAAGCTGGCCATGACTAAAGCAGATTTTCATGAAAATTTGATAATGTGATTGCCAAACAACACTCGTCCATTACTGCATTTCTTCCTTTAGTTTTCTTTGAAATGTTTCACCTAAAGTGGATTTCATGGAGGTGTTTACAAATCCGTCTCTAGATAAGACTTTTCGGAAGAAAAAGGAAAATCAAGCTTAAAAAAGTATCCTTTGGAGGCGAAATTTCAAATGATAATTGAATAGGTAAACAGGAAATTTCCGAAAATAACTAGTGTACAATTTCAGCAAAGAAAAAAATGCTTTACTTTAGTGGGTAGGTCTGCATCCAAACACGAACAGAAATAATAAGAAACTGTTAACTGATTTAAAGGATTCTGAAGAGGAATCAATTGAAAATTTGCCATCAAAAGCTACTAAGCTTTATCATTGACAAGTTTCAATCTGATTTTGATTTTAAAGGCTTAATGAATCAGGGCTCAATCGCAGACACATAGTGGACAACAGAGTTCATTGCTGCCTGTACTCTATCTGTCCTCATGGCCATGGGTAAGTAATTAAATAGTCATTCAATTTCAGTGCAGTTTAGGCTCATTAACCCTTAATTGAACCCCTTAGAGTGATTGGCTTCTAATTTGCGACCCTTGAATCAAATGCAAAGGTCACGAGAACATAGCAAATGATCACCAATACGAGGCACTCATGATTATTAAACAAATTCTCCTCATCAGTCCCACAGGAAAAGTGTAGAGAAAAGTATAGAGAACATGCATACTGATGGTAGGGTGTAAAGGCCGTTCGTTGTTAATAAGAGTTGACTTCACTGGGATGCCTGTTTTGACAGGAACATCACAAAATCTCAGAGTCAGGGATGTGTTACCTCTGTCAGTGATTTGGACACTGTGACGATGACAGCTTCCTCATCAAATTTCCATATGCTGAGGGTTTCAATAACAAAGGCTGATAGTTTCTGAAGAAACTGCTTGGGGCTGCGTCGGTGGGGGTAACGAAATAATTTGGATAATTATATCAACAAAGTTGAAATGGTAAATTGCAACCATAACTATTGCAAAAGCTGACGTCTCAAGCGTTAGCCCCTTCGTCGGTTTCAATAATAGCTGGTTACTGTGGGTTTCTTGCTGCCTTTAAGACCTTACTACCAACCGGTTGCCTGCAAGCAGGCTCTTGTGTTTGGTTGTCACCTTTAGCCTTTTTTAAATACATTACTGACCATAAATTCTTGTTTGATGTAGGTTAAAGCCAATAGACATTGCCTTCATGAAGACACTGCATACCAAAGTTAACATTGTTCCAGTTATTGCAAAGGCTGATTGTTTGACAAAGTTTGAAGTACAGCGACTAAAAAGAAAGGTCAGTGGTGTGAACTCTTATGTTATAGTAATTAAACCACACCCATCTTGCACAACCCAGCAAACAAATGAGACAATGAATTCTATTTTGGCAGCTTTAACGAGGAAACAAAGACACCCTGAGGGCTCGATAAAAGCCCCAGGGTGGGAGGGTAAATCATGAACTGGAATGACTTAGTGGACAAAACAAAGTTATCATTATGAGAACTAAACATCTTTCAAGAGGAAGCCAGCATGAAGGCCTGTGTTTAATTAAGTTTTTTCTAAGGAATCATGAAAGAAATGTCTTTTACATAGTAAAGCCTCCTTCCACTGACTGAAAAGAGAAAAAAACTGCAGATGCGATTGTTAATCGTGAATTATAGACCAGAGATGAATGAAAAGATGCTCTGAATCTCAAATTTAGTCACATATGTGTATTCATTTGAATGTTTTTTTCTTCTGGTAGATTTTAGAGGAGATTGATGACAACGGTATTAAAATTTACACTTTCCCTGAATGTGATAGTGAAGATGATGAAGAATTTGTGCAAATCAACCAAGAACTCAAGGTTAGTGCAAATATGCGTTAGTGAAGTACAATTCTACTCAAAAGCAAGTTGACATGCAGTCTCAACCCTGAGACTCGATCCTTGAAACTATGGAGAATTGAGGGACTGTCAACTTACTTTTGAGTGGTACGGTGCTCTCTTATTGAAAGCTATAACTTTTAGCATTTACCTCCTTGCTGACCTCTACTGCAAGTGCCCTACGATTACTTTGAAGTAACTAGGAGTGCTTCTTTTCCTCTTTGACAAGATGTCATTATCTGTTTGCTGCTCCTTGTGTTTACACCTGGTCAGGACAGGGTCGTTCCAGAGTAAAGTTCCATTTTAAAAACACACCAAAACAACATTATCCACGCATGGTTTAAAACCAGGGCCCAGTCGTTCAAATTGCGACTTGCGTTATCTAGCAGATAAGTGTTGACAGAACGTGCTGCACTATTCGTGCAGCAGAGATTTATTTAGTGAATGGCGTTACCATCCACCCTTCGAACAACAGGGGCCAGCTCATTTATAACTCCTCTTATACTACAGTGTGGAGTGTGGCCTCAAGTGCATATCTTAGAGTGGGCTTGAAATTGTAATTAGAAAAATCAAGGTCACCATGCATAGATTCCTAGGCAATGAACTAAAGAATAGCAAAAATATGATGCTCCACTACCAAAAAAAAAAAAACAGAATTTGCGGTATTTCTAATACGATCTTCAATGCAAGACGTCACAGTGCTTCAAGGACTGATCTTGTTAAACAGAGATTCAGAGAAGGACCAAAAAACATGCACTATGCAGGGGAAAGAGTAAAGCTCTGATGTAATTGAGTTTTTTATTGCAAGGTAGCATTCCTTTCGCTGTGATTGGTAGCAACATCGTAACAGACGTGAGAGGAAAACAAGTTCGAGTTAGGCAATATGCTTGGGGAATGGCAGAAGGTATTTATTATAACTAAAACACGGTGATTCCGTTTCACCGAGACCAACTCTGGGACATGAAAATTTGGCAATAATAGGAGGGTGGTTCAAGATAAACGAGAGGACAAAAATGGATGTCTTTGAATTCCTACGTATGCAAAGACTGAATTGATTGATTGTTATCACAGATTGGTGCTGTGTCGGTACAGTGAAGCAAATCCAGAGAGAGACGTCTTGAAGTGTGTTTAAAATTGTGTGTCATATAATAACAAAGAGAATTGTTTACAATTTCTTCCTGTTGGTATTTCTAATTCATGTAGGATGTGTCTAAAACGAAGACCCAAAAACGCGGACCTAAGACCCACTGGTCTAAAACGAAGACCCACTGGTCTAAAACGAAGACCCTGTGGTCTAAAACGAAGACCCACTGGCCTAAAACAAAGACCACTGGTCGAAAACGAAGACCCACTGGTCTAAAACGAAGACCCTGTGGTCTAAAGCGAAGACCCTTTGGTCTAAAACGAAGACCTTGTGGTCTAAAACGAAGACCTTGTGGTCTAAAACGGTATTACTGGTCTAAAACGAAGACCCTGTGGTCTAAAATGAAGACCCTGTGGTCTAAAACGGACTTTGTGGTCTAAAACGAAGACCTTGTGGTCTAAAACGAAGACCCTGTGGTCTAAAACGAAGACCCACTGGCCTAAAACAAAGACCACTGGTCGAAAACGAAGACCCACTGGTCTAAAACGAAGACCCTGTGGTCTAAAGCGAAGACCCTTTGGTCTAAAACGAAGACCTTGTGGTCTAAAACGAAGACCCTGTGGTCTAAAACGGTATTACTGGTCTAAAACGAAGACCCTGTGGTCTAAAATGAAGACCCTGTGGTCTAAAACGAAGACTTTGTGGTCTAAAACGAAGACCTTGTGGTCTAAAACGAAGACCCTGTGGTCTAAAACGAAGACCCACTGGTCTAAAACGAAGACCCTGTGGTCTAAAACGAAGACCCACTTGTCTAAAACATACGCCAAAAGGATTTCTAGAAATGCTCAATACATTATCGCGTTTAAAAATCCTAGAGATAAAATCGTGTTGCAAAATTTAGTGTTACAAATGTATCCCACAGACTGGCAAACGGAAGACCCACTGGTCTAAAACGAAGATCCATTGTTCTCAAAACCTTTTTTTTCAAGGAAAGGCTATACACTAAGCTAAAATGCTCTCATTTCTGTAGCGCATAAACTAAAAAATGTCATCTGAGCGCGCGACCGACTTGACAGTTACGTTATCTCAGTCGGTACAACACATGTCAAATTGTGTAACGCAATTAAATTCTAAGAATATAGAAATATACGTTTTAGTGAAATTTTGGTATATTTTGTCGTCACAAATATTCTATTTTTCAAATATATATTAAGAAAATTACGATGAGGTGACTTCATTACTTTGCTACTTTGCTTATCTTTATCATATAAAGGCGCAAAGGTCGACTGTGCATGACTCGCTAATTTATTAACCACAGGCTACAAGGATGATCTTCCTCCAGAATGATGTAAAACCATAAACACTAAATTTCTGCAGTGCATAAATAATTAAAGTGTCGTCTGAACGCGCTTCATCTGTATTACTGCGTTCAACCACACGTTGCAGGTGCTAGCGCTTCGATGCGAAACGAAGTTGCTGAGATTTCCGAAAAAAGCATCGAAGGCGCAAAAACCTCTGGCAATGATCAGAGGAAAAGTCCTAAGTATGAGACATTACCTCATGCCGAAGAAAGATACCTGTATTAAAGTCTCCAGGATCCGTAAAAGCCGAATCTTTCCAAACAAAACCAGAGGTAACCGATGAATAGTCATAATCAGGTTTTGCATGGCAAGCAAACAGCAAAGAAGGGCGATTAAAACATTTCGCGGAGGCATTTTGCTTTGCAACAGCCTTTGACCGGGAACGATGTCGAAGGAAACGCACTGTCACGAAGTCTCGGTACCTATTTTGATCGATTTACATTTGTGGTTACACAAATAATTCGCACGTTATAAGTGCGAACGATGCTACGAAAAAAAAAATTCGCTGTTACAAAATTTTCAATTTTTTTGCTAGTAGCAAACCAAATTTTCGGTGTAGCGCGAACAAGCCCTAAAACGTATATTTCTATATTCTTAGAATTTAATTGCGTTACACAATTTGACACGTGTTGTACCGACTGGGATAATGTAACTGCCAAGTTGGTCGTGCGCTCAGGTGACCTTTTAATTTATGGGCTACAGAAATGAGAGCATTTCAGCTTAGTGTATAGCCTTTCCTTGAAAAAAAGGTTTTAAGGACAGTGAATCTACGTTTTAAACCACAGGGTCTTCGTTTTAGACCAGTGGGTCTTCGTTTTAGACCACAGGGTCTTCGTTTTAGACCAGTGGGTCCTCGTTTTAGACCACAGGGTCTTCGTTTTAGACCACAGGGTCTTCGTTTTAGACCAGTGGGTCTTCGTCTTAGACCACAGGGTCTTCGTCTTAGACCACAGGGTCTTCGTTTTAGACCACAGGGTCTTCGTTTTAGACCACAGGGTCTTCATTTTAGACCACAAGGTCTTCGTTTTAGACCATTGGGTCTTAGGTCTTAGGTCTTCGTTTTTGGGTCTTCTTTTTAGACACATCCATTCATGTAATACAGTTATGTTATTGTTGTCTTAATTTTGCAGTCGAAAACCCTGAACATTGTGACTTCATAAAGCTCAGAAACATGCTTATAAGGTAAGTCGTTTGCTTCCACAACATCACACTACTTCACTGACTTGTCATCGTACTTCTCAAAACCTTTTGAAGCGGAAGTTTTGTGAAATTTACAAACGATGCAGCTCCCCTTTGTAAACACAATGTTTGACCATCTGTGTTTAATGGTTTTTGTAGGACACATATACAGGACTTGAAAGATGTCACGCAAGAGGTTCATTACGAAAACTACAGGGCAGAAAGACTGTCGAGCCAGGGGCAACCTTCTAGTCCACGAAAAACAATAGAGGGAATGTAAGTTTATCAGTTCCTTTCAACAACGCATGCGTATTTCGCCGGATCTCTCTCCTCTCCGTCATTTCTCATAACGTATCGGGTTTACAACCAGACGGGAATATTTTTCCAGGAAGATGACGAGGAAAAAAAATAACGAAAATGATAAAATGGAATATAGGAGGAATGAAAAAGTAGTCGAATAAAGTACCATTAGAGGGGAGAAACGGCCTAAAACTTTTAGAAGAAGGATAAGTTTTAATAGAAGGACATTGCTTTGAAAGAGAGTCATTGCTGGAATTTTTCTGTCAAATTTAAGCAACATGCTATGGATATCGAAGTAGGAATTTGAATTTTGAAATATTAACGAAGGTATCTATAATCCGGTGTGGCGCAGGACTACATGAACTATACAAAATATGATTCATTGTTTTATTATGGTGAGCGTATTTACAGGGCATTTCCAACGGTTAAGTGGTTGTTCATTGGAAGTATGCAGTGAGAATTGTGGTGCATTAATTTCATAGCGAGGAAGTTATTACTCCCCTTGGAAAATAGAAAAGAAGCGCAGCCACAATGAAATAACAATTTACTGCTTTTGGCTCTGTCCATGATGGAAATTTCCCCCATTGTAACATAAGTGCGCTTTTTTTGCGCTAATGAGGCATAGAATTGAGGGTAGCAATGGTGCGCAGGGTTATACCCAGGAAAGATATTGGAATTAAGGAAATAACATAGACGATGATCCGTTCTTCTTTTCAACACACACAAAAGCCTAATTCGGACACGGCTTTTATTCTTGTTTGGAAACGAAAGAGTGGTAATTTCGAATTAGATGACGTGGATACAGCTGAAATCTCAGAGAAGGACCGAATGTTAAGGAAAAAAGAAGCAGAGGTATTTAATGTGATTGGAGTCGTAACAGACGTGCTCAGCACACTTTTGAAATAATAACACTGACAACGAACAGGGCGCGCCACTTTGCTGAACACACACACCTGCTGTTACTTCTGGACGAGGCAACCACAGGGGCGTGGCCAGGGGCCCAGGAGTGCAAATAACACCCCCCGCACACATACATACCCTCTTTGTGACAAATTTGTTATGACGATAAATTACGGGATACAAGCCCCACCCCCCTCTCCAAAGGCCAGAAAGACCCTTGAGTAAGACGGCACCTTTGTAGGAAATTACACTAAACGTTGTTTATTGTGAAGTTGTGACTTTTAGTTTGTTTGTTCAGTGTTAATTAATTGAAGGTTTGTTTTTCCAGTTGAGGCGAATGCAGGAGATGATAGCTAACATGCAGAAAAAAATGGCGAAACAAAAAGGACCTGGGCTCGACGAAAAGTTCTGAATCTGCAAAGATGTACATGAAGTTCTGTAAACTTGTAGTGTTTTTGACACTCTGCCAGGTTAGTTCTTATCTATAGCACTTGTATGATATGTTCTCACACAGCCGGCTGAAGCTCCTCATTTGAGCGTGGTGTTTTCACGTAAGCTTCTCTTGGAGAGTATTGCGTGATGGGCTAAATAACGTGACTACCAAGTAACGTAATAGGAAAAAAACTAATAGTTATATGTGATATAGAAGAATAACTAAGTTTTTGGGTTCGAAATCAGGAGCCGATTAGCAGGTGTGTTGTGCGACATGTCATGCAACAGCCCAATGGAGAATACCAATTCTTTTTCTCAATTAAACACGGTTAGAATAATTTTCCATGTTAATTTAAGCCATAATAATGACCCATTGCGAAATGTGCAGTCTTTTAAATTTGTGTTGTATTTATTCATGTGTTTCCATCACACTTACAACCTCGTGTTTTGAAAGTGATAATCTAACTCATCGCTCCAAGACCTATTCCAACCTTATACTATTTACTTTACTTTTTGTGTATGTTCAGAGTTTATCTGGTTAAGAAAAGCAAACAACATGATGATAAAATAATGGTTTGAATTATTCTGTTTCCACAAAAAGCGGCCAAACGTAGTCAAGACACTTCTGTCTTTCAATAAACCAGAATCTTACTTGCTGTTATGGCTATTGAATATGGCCCACGAATTCAGGGATTGTGCTCACTGTGCAGTAATTTTCAACTGAGTCATGACATTAGAGGTTGGAGTATTTTCAAGAAAGTAGAATCTGTAGTTGGGTTCGTCTCGGGCTTACTAAGTAAGAGGAAGACACCACAAGTGGAATCATTAGGTCAATCTGAGCAAATCTTATGTGAAAATGACTTGTCAATTGTTACTTCAAGTATTTTTTTGCAGATGGTGGAATGGGGAGGCAGTCTGTATGACTGGCGTACCTCCGATTGTGGCTTAAAGCTGGCACCATTGTATAGCGTATGCCAAAGGAGGCCCGTGAACCAGTTTACTACCGAAGATCTATCGGCGAAAGAACCATGCCCTGGAATTTAATGATGACCGGCTCGTTTTTGAAACAATTTTAGTGGCATCCCGGATTTAACAACATTATCTCCCAGGCTTTTCCCAAGTGTGAAAATATATAAGTAACTAGAGCGATGAGTTTTGTCAAATACGATATCTCCTGGCTCACCTTGACAACACTAACACGCCTAAATGATGTGAGACACTGACTCCAGGTGAAGAGTGGAAAACAAGATTTGTAATGGAGTTGTAAACTAAAAGTCATTAAATCACGGACTAGTTGAAAAAGGTGGTGTCGTTTCCAATTTTTTTTCCCTTGCAGGGCAGGGAAAGTGATGAACACTGTCCCAAAACAGTTAGGAAATCGTCCTCCTTCGATTGGAGCAACTAAGTTTTTCAAGTTTTCCTTTGACAAGGTCAGGTAGTTTCCCCTGAAAAATCGAACGGGATAAACGTATAGGCGTTTATCTGAAAAAGCACTTTGACCTTTAGGGCAAGGTTGGCGTGCAGTTTTTCTGTGTACTTTCAGTTTTTCATACTTATCGTTTTTCTGGCTCCACCAGTAGTACAACTGACCTAAATATCCTTCTCGTGGGGAAATCCTCGCAAACGGTTCTATTCACTGGTGCGATTTCATTTCACTCTTCCACAAGAAAGCGTATTGTCTCTAAAGCGGTGGTAGTGATAATTATTTTGCTGAATGCACTAAAAGTATTTATCGCCGAGTTTCCTCTCAGGTCAATGAATATTTAATGTTTGCTCTTTATTATTGTTTGGAGCTTCTAACAATGAAAATGAACAAAACTTTTCGTTAATAATTTTATTCTCAGTCAAGTGGCATCCATTTTAGAAATCTATCTCGTCCTTGTTTAACTAAGCACGTCATAATCCTTATACGAAAACAATATCAACGTCACACGAAAATCCCAAATCATCGTTACAGCTATTTGAAAAACTGAAAAAAATCCAAGATAAAGAATTTTTCGCCTCAGTGGATTACTCGTTTAGGACAAAAATTCAAAGCACTAGACTCGTCATAAAATCCTTTCTTACGATCTTTCCACTGAAGATAATCCAAAAAATATATATATTTGATTTTTTTTTGTAGCCAGAGAAATCAAAACCTTATGTCCGCTCTCTGTGTTGACCCTTGGCAAGTCTTAGTGAACTTTAAAAACAATTAGCTAGTTTACAAAGGACAACTGATTACTGCTAAAGATTCTTCAATCCTTAGAAATTGGCACAGCAAACAGCAAGACTGAAAAGTTCGTAATATTTCACCGTCCGGTGTGTTTCAGGAGTTAAACCGCCAGCAAGCTAACAACAGAGCTAACCGTCGTTTTGGACGTCTCTCCCGTGGCGGTTACCATTACGGTATCAACAGATCCACGAGTAGCAGCGGCCTTTGCTGTGAACCAGGTGTAGAAGAAACCAATCCGGTTCTGAAAGACACGTCTCGAGGACAGCAATACCGAAGAGTTGAACGTCGTCGAATCTTTTACTTCGAACTGGAAATTCTCGGTTGAACCTGTGTTGTAGACAATGAATATCACCAATCCTCTTCCATTGATTGGCACAGTGAAGTCTTCTCTTGAATACAGAGCCCTGAGCAGGACGCGGCTTGGTTGAACAAGAGCCGGGGAGTTACGCTCAAAGTCGAAGCCTTTTTGGGTCTGGCCTCTCAGTTTCAATTTGAAGGGGGTTGTAGGAGTAGAGAAAGAAGCAGAGAAACGGAAACCACTTTTCCCCGGCAGGGAATGAACTTCAGTCGTGTTTAGAACTTCGTTATCTCTGTTCAGAATTTCAAGTTGTAATGATGCCCCCTTGATCTTATTTGCGGCACTTACAGTCAAAATGACGTGAGCGGATTTACCTGTGCACGTAGAGCCAGGAAATAACAAGAGTTAGTTATTATGATTTATTACTTGATCGCGTAGTCTCATCTTCCAGGGAAGGGTAATCCTGAGGGGGATCGCTGCTGCTAACGTTGTCAGAACGTCCGTTTTCATCACCGACAACCGGAGACCTTCTCAGGACGATCCTCACCCGGAAGATCAGACAACACGATCAAATTTGACCCCAAGTTCAAACCATTACTGTAGCATTTGAGTTTGAGGTAATTTAATTGATACGTCATTTTATTAAGTTTTACCAGATGATTGATGATTTTTACATTAAATGGTTTGAACCCGGGGGGTAACATGTGATAGTGTGGTCTGATTGTTCAGGTGGGTGTGGTTCTGAGAAGGACTATTGTCGATGATGGTGACTGACGTTTCGACAACCGGAGGGGAAGTCATCATCAGAGTCAAGTGAATGATATTTCACAACCGACCCCTATAGAAATTATTTCTGGATCTGCTAATGAGAACGGTTTCTCCTTTTTTAGTTCTTAAACGAAAAAAAATAAATAAATAAAGCAGGTACCGTTGTTAACTTATATTCATGATTTGAGAAACGATGAGCTTTTAAACAAATGCAAACAATCAATAGTTCTTTGAAAAGCCGATGAGTACGTGTCCAAGGTACAATTCCCACAGGGGGCCCAGACAAGCAACGAGTCTGGTTGTTCGAAATATAAAGGAATGTATGGGAGAATATTAAAGAATCTTATGATCGTAAACTTACATCATGAAATGTCTGAGTTAAAGCTCAAAATAAATGTAAACCTACCTCACTTGCTGTGTATTGTCGTTTCTGTGGCTCTAAATGGCAAATTTGAGCGATTTGGTGGGTTTTGCGTCGACTGTTACTATACGTTATAAGAAGTCTCAACCGTATAGTAACAGTCGACACAAAACCCACCAAATCGCTCAAATTCGCCATTTAGAGCCACAGAAACGACAATACACAGCAAGGGAGGTAGGTTTACATTTATTTTGAGCTTTAACTCAGACATTTCATGATATAAGTTTACGATAATAAGATTCTTTAATATTCTCCTATACATTCCTTTATATTTCGAATAAACAACCAGACTCGTCGCTTGTCTGGGCCCCCTGTGCAATTCCTACGTGAGGTATCTATGACGTTGCAATATACAAAAAATTAATCATCATCCGCTGGAATACTGAAAAATTAAAAAAGAAAAGAGGAAAGAAAATATTGCTAACTTGATGCATACTGTCGCGAAAAGTTTGCACGTGCTCATAGTTAAGTTTTCCTGTTTCGGTATATTTAGTAGATGATTAAGTAAATGATTATTTCTTGTCGCCAACATTGATTTGTGGAATGTCAAAGGAAGTATTGACCGGCGTCGTGTAATCGAGCCTTCAAAACCAAAGATTTATTCAATCAAATAGTCGCTAGTAAAACCGCATGCGTAGATTAACAATATGATTGTCAAACAAGCCGATGTAACAGGAAATTAGTGGCCACGAATCATTGAAGAATGTGTAAAACAAAACTGCAACTTTGTCAAGTTAGCTTAAATTATCTTACCACTCCGGACTTACGTATCTGGGTGTGCCGTTATATCCGTAGCCTATAAAACATAGAATTTTTGTAACTCAAGGAAGATGGGATTGAGATAGGTCGTAGAACAGAACGTGTAATATTAGATTGTGAAGAATAAAGTCAAGTTAACCGAAAGTATACAGTCCAAGTCTGCAGAACCAGCGTGTGCAGAGTTTCCTCCTAAAGTAAGTGAGAAATTCTGCGAAACATACTCACCAATAAGAGGATAAGGAATACGAAGAGGGCTCCCCACCTTACGAGGAAGAACGAAGACAACGTTGAAGTCTAAATTTGTCGCACTGGACCCTTTCACTACATATGAGTGTTCTCCTGCTCCAGATGATACAAACAACTTCTACATTCCTGGTTTGGGGTGATCCACCATAAATATCGCACCTTTGGCCAAATCAGTTCTGCCCTCAGTGCTGACAGGAACACCAAGGGGATCTTGTAAGTTGATCGTTTGTCCACCATTTTGGGTTGTGACAGAAATAATGACCCTGTCCACGGAATCATCGAGGGGAATTTTGTAGACTGTGAAGGAACTTCTCTTCTTTCTTCGACCGGTTGGACTACCTCCAGCACTGCTGCTACTCACACAGGCTGTACCACCAAGAAGGTTCTTGGAGATTTTCTTAATCTTTGAGAAATCCGATCCAGACTTGGGAAGTTCAAAAACTTGACCGCAGGTGGCTTTTGCAAGATCCTCATACGTTTTATACTTACTCGAGCCACACAGTCCTGTGGTGAAGAAGTAAACACTTGACTTCATTTCCGTAGCTAAATTTCTAGCTGCATCGAGTTGATGTGGATCTTTTGCCGTGGCGTCAGTGAAAACGTATAGCGGTGAACCTTCTTTAATTTCGCTCTTGAGGGCATCTATAATTCCCTTGAAGGCCAGCTCTGGACAGTCCTTCCCTCCATTCGGTGTGAGACTTTCGATTGCTGTTATGAATTCCTTTCCTTTTCCAGCTGGCATTTGGGTTATTGGTCCGGTTTCTAAAAACGCAAAAACATCAACAACAACCATAAAAATCTTTAAAAAGAATCCAAGGCGGCGGCGGAGCAGGGAGGGCAAAGGGGCTGTAACCCCCAAAACAAAAAATTGGGGGACTGCAGTTCCCCCTCGTTTTGGTGCCAAAATATCGCTAACGCGGCCTAAAAATTGGCAAAATATTCAATCTCGTGATCTTTTTCACAAATTGTTACATTGGTTGCTTGGCGAAATAATTTGTTGTCAAACTTTTTTTGAACTCTTCCGCCGGTGTTTGAGAAGCCTATTAATTGCAGCAATTCTCTATCAAACTAGACGGCGTATCTAGTGTTGATTATCTGCCAGCTCTATATAATACAAAATAATTATTTCCTTACTTGGGTCGTTAAAAGGCGACAGCACATAATCTATATCCATGTTTTCCCTCGGAGTGTTGATAATATACTTTGCTATGGCTTTAGCAGCCTCAATTTCGGTCGCCATGCTTCCAGTGTCATCGATAGCGAACGCCAAAGTTACTTCCTCATTTACGGCCATCATTTTCCCGAACTTTTCTGTACCAACTTCTCTCGAAATGATGTCCATATAATTCTTAAGCGCAAATGGGCAAGCAGAGCAGCGCCTTTGTCTTTTTAAACCGCGACGATGCGTAGTTGTTTCATTCCTTTTCTCAATCTCCATTGTTGTGTACAAGCCGTGACCAAGCAATTGCAGCATAAGTTGAGAGTTACCCTGTTTGTTGGCCAACTTGATGTAATCTGTTATCTTTCTTAACCTCGCGGGCGAATGGTCGTAATAGATCTTCATGGCCTGAACGTCGTAGACAGATTTCTCAATCTGATCCACAATTCTCAGGAAGGAATTGGAGGGTTCCCTTGGTTTTGACCCTGATGCTCCTACAAGTAAGGAAACAAGGGCATTGAAAATATACATAGGGGCACGAGAAGAATAGAAGGGTATGATCAAGAAAAAATCTGAGGATGTCTCACCAACACCAGGAAACTTCCCGTTTCGAAAGTGACCTTTTTAGTCGCGCAGAATGATTAAAAAAACCGGATACCTATTTGGTTTTTAAGGTACAAATCAAAGTGGTCACACAATACCTCCAGGTTTTGAGGACCCAAACGAGTACGATATCAGCGCGTTTCTGATTTCGTCCAGTGAACCAGTATGGTAGTTTTGGGTACAAGCATTGTTCAACAAGGAGAAAGCCAACACCAAAAAATAAAGAAGTTCTGGTCTACGATACCGAACGACTGCATCTAGATTCGGTGTCTTCATCTTTACACGGAGAGTATCTTATCCTTCTGTCGTGTTACAGTCTTTGTCGTTGTATTTATGAACTGCTGGACGTGTCATCTATATAATCTGAATATTAAATATCGACGTTCTTCATTTAAAAATGATCTACTTCCCGTAATCAATTGCATTTAATCACGAGCATCCCTCAGCTGTTGGTTACCTGATTACGTTACATCGGAATCATGTGGTGATGATGCGGGATTGATTCTTACTTGCTAGTACGGGACACTTGAATTGATCAGTGGCCAAAAGGAGGGCTTGAGAAGCAGATAAAACCATCATAGAGGTAAAGGAATCCGAAAAATAAATCCTTTTTACTTTATCTGACGGCCTAGCTAACGAAATGAATCTTTCAGTAAAAATCGACAAAGGACTTGCTCAGGGAAACAGGAATAATTTGAACAACATCCTTCTTGGCTGTCGGTAATTGATATTCGAACTTTCGCTCTCTACCTGAGAAGCTGAATGGCCACCAAATGAAATCGAGATGGATTGTTTTGTAACAGAGAAACAAGAACACAATCAAAAGTCGTAAGACAAACTGTGGACAACGGACTACGGACTATACGGACTGGACATAAAAACATGGACCATGCAGACAATGACATGAAATGCAGACTAGATATCACTTAGCTTATTAGATAAAAGTTAAGCGGAGGTTTTGGCTGCTGACATTACTCATCTTCATGAAGAGTATCGGAGTCAATATTTCTTAATTCAAAAGGGTTGTTCTATAATATTCCCTCTGAAGGCTTGACGCAAATTTTTTAATTCTTTTTTATTCCATGGTGTTTCGCAAATTACAAGCCAACTTTAAATTGGAGGAAATTGTAGAGATCGTCGTCCGCGTGAGCACAACTTATTGCGTTAAAGATGTGCAGTTTGATCATTTTTATCGTGCGCTAGATGAAACCAATTAAAGCTACCAAATAACTGCATCTTCCACAATAAGAAAAAAATCGAGTTTCCATCTTTACATCTTCCACAATGCGAAAAAAAAAGAGGCTTTTGAAGGTGGTAAGCTGCTTAGTCCAAACGCAACTGCAGTTTGCTTTTCATCGTGATAATAATACTGTACTACAACTGGGCAAATAGAGACACTAAAGTCGACGTGTGACCGGAAAAAGGATCAGGAAGAAAACAAACGGAGAGAACAAATTGATCAATCCTGTTTACAATGAGTGGACGAATTGTCGAGGAAGCTGGACCCTTCAGTGAATTCGACGGAGCTTTGCCCAGGAACAGGAACAATTTCAACAACATCCTTCTCAACTAGAACTGATGTTGTAATTTTCATACCCTTTTTGATGAGCTGGATGGCCACACTAGCTGATGGAACAAAATATTTCAATGAAGTCAAGAATACCTAGCCAAAGAGAAGGAAGAAGAAATTCAAAGGTCAGTGAGAAATAAGGAAGCACGGACTCAGACCAAGGAATAAAGGAATATGTATAAAACTAGGACCTGGTGGTATGAAATGCCGACTACGAATGGAGAATTCGTGGTCGGCATTTCATCGAGATAAAGGACGTGTATAGCGACTGCGTAATGTGAGGGGAAGGGGGGATGAGCGGGGGGTGAGCTAACGATACTCGTTTTCCTGGATGAGAGCATTTGTAGTTGATATTTTGGGAGTTTCTGGAATTAAACGAGTTGCCATCTCAAAGCCTAATCCAAAGTATTCCCTCCAACGACTCAAGGCAATTTGTTTTTCTTCTTCTTGACGAATTACAAGCAACCGTAAACTAAAGCATCTGGTGCGTAATTTCCATTGGGCTAAGGAGTCACTAAGCGTGAGATTTGGGTTAGCTGATACCACTTTTACCCGACAATATACATTGCGGGGACATCCATTCCGCCGCGATAGTTTTATTCAGCGGACGACTTGGCACGACGCGCGCTAGATTTGCACGGAGCTAAGAAGATACTAGGTTCTTAATTCGATTCCAGTGCATTACACAGTTTTTAAAGAACATTGGACAATGAACTGTGCGCGCAACTAGCCTTTTTTTATTTGCCCTGCCTAGAGATTATAGGTCGTTTTACTCATTGTAACTACCATTTAGCGGCATTGCAAGCCTATCATAATGTGCATTACGATAGTGCAGTTTAAAAGCATTGTAACGAGCGCCATTTTGGATTTAGTTCGCTGTTGATTAGTGTTCTCTTGACATTGATAGTGTGGACCTTTTGGCGTAAGCTTTTTGGATATTTGAATGATAGCGTAGCAAAAGAGTTGGTTCGACGCATTCTAAAAAAAAAATTATAAACATTGCGGGCAGCTTATTGACTTGTTCGTTGATCAACCTAGTTTAGCCGAATTGTAGGAAATTGCTTATAACTGTTGAAAGTTCTGGAATTTTTGACTTCGGGAAAAATCATCGTGGCCTGAGTTTTTGACACTTACGCTTAATCTGCGTAACACTCAATATGGTCATTGACTATAGCACGCGGTAAAGACGTTTCGTTTATCAGTTGGAGGAAACAAGCTTTTAAACGGGTGTTGATAAACTGCGAGCCATGCGAGACAGATGTTAGTTCCCACTCCATTTTCCTTTCTTCGGCTTTTGGCTATTTGGCACGATTTTTCGCTAATCCTCGCTCTCCTTTCAATATCGTATGTTATCTGCCTTCATCTTTTCCATCTTTTGTTAAGGTAAGTTTTGTTCTGTTTTGTTTTGTTTTTTGTTTTTAACATTTTGAGATTTGATGTTTTATTTATGAGTGTAGTCGTAAACGATTGAAAATTCATGCATATCATTTACATGCTATTACCGATTCATGGAAAATCGACGCCTGCAAAGCCTCCTGGAGGCCACTAAGCGGGGATTAACACTTCGTTATGACCCGCCTGCTTCGAAAAATCTATGTTTTTATCGTTGTCTGTCAAAATTTGTCGATGTAAAAGAGGAAGACATCGTCCAAATGGTCCAAAGGCATTTTCTGTGCAATCAAATCGTAACATGTGCCAACGAGGTGAGATTTTTATCTTAACACGCACGACGGAGGGTGTAATTTGCAGGTCGCAAGTTGCAGGTTGTAGGTTGCAGGTTGCAGGTTAAAGTACGCGGCTAGTGATTTACTGTTTACGCAAACCGGAAATATCTTTTTTTTTTTGATTTGTATCCGAAGCCCTATAGATCAAAATTTCACGTTTTTAAAGCAAAAAAAGGTGATGGTAGGCCCTCACGACTTTTACCTCATTGCAAAATGCTGCTTCTTTTTATAAAGTATTCTAATTACCTCTGCTAGGTATGTTATGCTCGGGAAGGTAGCATTTTTACTGAGCTGATGTAATTTTAGCCGCTTATGTCACATTGATAGGTAATTGGACACAGATCGATTTACTCTGGTTTTTGTTGATTTCCTCTCTGATGCAATAGCGTTTTCTTATACCTCCTTTGAAGCGTAAGGCTTTCTATTACGGCTGAATAAGGGTTGAACTTTTCTCCAAATTGTATTTTGGATGTTATTGACTAGGCGATCTTCTTTAGTCCGTGAATGTAGAGTTCTAACGCTGGGCCCAGCTTGTTAGTTTTCTTTGCAGAATGTTAAATTATCACGTTTTGTGCATGATTTCAGCATGATTTACAGATCCAATATTATAACATTGAAGTGCAGCTTAAACGGAAGCTACATCAACTATGGATAATTGCTCTGTGACTTAGTAAACTCCAGCTTAGTTTTTTCTGTGACTTGACTGGAGAGCGTAGTCCCTTTCTTTGACGATAGCTTTTGAACAAGCTTAGCAGTCTTTGGAAAGACAGTATAAAGAACTTTAGGGTTAACCGCGTACTAGACTGCAAAACAGTCGGTGATTTTCTAAAAATCGGTCTCGCTCTCCGTACCTAATACGCAAAAACACGGACTGTTTCTCATTCTTCAACCTGCTACCTGTAACCTGCGACCTTCAACCTGCAACCTGCAAATTACACCCTCCGCACGCTCGCAGATTTGAGCAAACCATTGAGTAACTTTATTTGACTGCTGAGAAGTCTCTGAAATGTAACTCGATATGATAATTTCAAAAAAAATGGGAGTGAAAAACGGTGAAGTCGGTGAAGGGTGCTTTATGCTGAAGGCTGATCCATGTGGAAGAAAACAAACAGATGGAAAAGGTGGCAGTGAAAACTATTCGCTGGAGGTATACTTAAAAGAGCTGTGTCACGAAATTTCCCAAAATTCAGACAGTGGAAACTACCACAAAAGTGAGTGAAACACAAAAATAAATAAAGAAAGAAAGCATGGATCAACAAACTTGAAGAAGATTGAAATGGATCACAATAATATTGTCCTTTTTGAAAACTTGTTAGCCTAACAGTTTGCAAAGTTCATTTCTGTTGTTTGTAACAATAGATATAAATGTTTGGAGAACATAATTATGTGTTTGACACGAAGCATTGATTTTGTTACCTACAAGTAATTTCCTCGATCAATTCGGGGAAGCTGGGATGGGAAACGCAGCTGAACTTGGCATCCATGACACAGCTTTTTTAAGCTCAATTAAATTTCTAAAGCTATACAGCATGTTTGATCATGCAAGAATGAGTGTGGAGTGAAAAATTAAGAAAGGGAGTGAACTGAAATAGTTTATCAGTCGTATCTTTTATTGCCGTACCCTTAATATGATATCCATATGCTTTATTGTTTGTTATGCAGTTTGGAACATCAGAAACACAGGACCTGATGCAGTTCCTTTCTGATACAGACTATCCTTCTCTGAGAAATCGCCAAGCACATGGAGAGATTGTGTCTTGGCCTTGAAGGATGAAATGGCGACTCATGTTGTCATAAGAGCAGCAGCAACACTGCTTTCTCTTAATGTCAATATCATAGACTTTTTACCTTTGCGGCTTATTTTAATAAAAAACGTGCCTTAAGCACGTTGAAGAACTGTTTTACCCTGATTGGGAATACAGCGACCCATACCAGGACTACAACATACGTAACAAGCGACTTCAAAATCTTAAAACACGTGGGAATAACTCACGTGATATTACGTAACGAAACAACCGGAAATGAAAATAACGAAACAGAATTAAAATGGTAGCCACACCGGCCCCTAAATGGGAATGAAAACAGTCACATTTCCATGCAAAGAAACGGGGCTACCAACTACAACTAATACATGAAGGTTTCATGTTTCAGACAACTGTTCTGTTCGCAAAGTCCTAAAGGTTGTAAATAAACAAGTTTTAAACTTGACTGTTCAAAGTCACATCCGCAAGTTCCATTCGGCTCCGTAAGCCATATTAAACTTTCAAGATTAACCTAAACTGTTTAGTCCATTTCGAGCAAACATAACTTGGTCACTGGGCGTGTCAGCACAGTCGTACTTTCTTCGATCAGAGGCTCTCCCTTGCGCTGTCGTTTAGCGCGTGTCGCAACCGTGCAGCTCGTCTTCACTTTCACTGTGCACACTAATCTGTCTCGACTAGGCATGACCTCTACAACTCGCCCAAGCGGCCATTTGGCTCCAGGGAAGGACTTATCTACCAACAAGACTAAATCACCGACCTCCAAGTTTCTTCTTAGCTTGTTCCAGTTTTTTATTTCTAACAAGTTTGGAAGGTGTTTTTGTGTCCATCTGAACCAGAACAAATTAGCTAAATACTGTGCTTGCCTCAAAGCGCGTCTACAGCTGAGATCATCTTTATCAAATATTCCCGTGGGTAAGTCTGGACACGGGCGTAAATGTAACAAATGATTAGGGGTCAGTGGCTGCTCATCAAGGGCACTGTCACTATTCCGAGTAAGAGGCCTGGAATTTAAAATGTTCACCGCCTCTGCCAGCACAGTTGAAAGTACTTAATCAGAGACTAACGCTCTTTTAGAATGGCCTTCAAGATCTGTCTCACGGAACGTATCATCCGCTCCCATGCACCACCCATGTGGCTCGCTGAGGGCGGATTAAAAATCCACTCGATCCTTTTCTATCTGCAGAAATTGTTGATCTTGTGTTGATTCCACTCCTCTATAGCTTCTTTTAGCTCCTTATCTGCCTTTATGAAGTTACTTCCTTGGTCGCTCCTTATTTGCTGTGGATAGCCACGAACGCTAATGAATCTTCTAAGGGCATTAATCATTGAATCGGTGTCTAAGCAGTGGGCTATCTCGATGTGCACAGCACGTGTTGTTAAACAGGTGAAGAGACAGCCATACCTTTTAACACGGGACCTTCCTTGCTAAACTTCAAGCGGTCCAAAATAATCAACACCGATGTAAGTGAAAGGTGGTTTCTCAGGTACGAGCCTCACTTCTGGTAAATTTGCCATGAACTGCTCCCAAGGGCATGCACTTTTTTGCCGTTGACAAAACATGCATCTTCTTAAAACGCGCCGCATCGCTGATCTCCCTTTCACAATCCAAACCGTCTCTATCAAGGACGACAAAACAGATTCTTGTCCCATATGACCCAAGTTTTCATGACACTGCTTAATAATGAGGTCAGTCACATGATGCTTGTATGGGAGGATGATAGGATGCTTCCTTTCATCACCAAAGGGTGCATTGACTAGTCGACCTCCGACTCTCAATAGGCCTTCTTTGTTCTGTGGATTCAGCTGACGTATTGATGTACCAGCCTTCTTTAAAACCTTCGGGTACCTCCTGTCCTCACAGCACTCCGTTGCTGAAAGCACATCAATGACTTCTGGAAAGGCCACTTGTTGAACACGTTTGAATATTTCTCTTTCGGCTATTTGAAGCTCTGCGATTGTTAAATGGCCACAGTTCATCAAATGCATTTTAATAGACTCGACTGAAGAGCCACTTGCAATTGGCGCATTTCTTCTTAACAGAACTTTCATTTGCAGATACTGTTTGTAACGTAACAACCACGTAATAGAGCATTTCAATCTCCACCAACAGGAGTAGAACGAAATCAGGTCATCCAGAACATTACTTTGAACAGTGGAGACATAAATCTGAGCCTCTTTCCTAACTTCTTCATCATCGTCTCCTAAGACAGGAACTTTGATCATGTTGGGCCAGTAACTCTCGTCTTCCCACAGGAACTTGGGGCCCTTTAACCAACGGTCATCCCTCAACATGGTATCTATTTTGAGACCTTTTGAACCATCATCAGCAGGGTTATCGTCCCCGTTCACATATCTCCACTCTGAGGGTTTGGAACTATTGAGTATCACTGTTAGACGATTAGACTCAAATGTATGGAATCTCTTTGACTCATTGTTGATACACTTCAACACGGAAGTCGAGTCACTTCAATAGGAAACGCGGTCTATTGTCATGTCTAACTCTTCTTGAATAATCTTAGAGAGCCTTACGGAGATGACAGCAGCTGTCAGCTCCAATCTTGGAATCGAAATCTCACGTATGGGAGTCAATCTTTCCTTTCCCATCACAAATGCGCAGTGAACTTGGTTGGTCACATCTTTCAAACGGAGGTATGCAACGGCTGCATATCCTTGACGAGTAGCATCCGAGAAGAGGTGTAACTGTACATCTTTAACTTCACCAAATCCCTGAGGTTTGAAACAGCCGTCTACCTGTATTTGATGCAATTTTGGGAGATCATCCAGCCAGCGCTTCAATTGTTCTTTGTCGGTTTCTTCTAACGTATCATCCCAACCCAGCCTCTTTCTACTGAGCGTTTGCAACAACAACTTGGCGTTCATGGCATATGGTGCGATGAATCCCAGAGGATCAAACAGGGAGTAAACAGCTGACACAATTCCTCTGCGTTTCACTGGTTTCTGACTCACTCTCTGCAACATCTTCTCCATTACTTCCCATACAAACTTGTCTTCTTCTATGTTCCATTTTAGTCCGAGAACGCTCTCTGTCGGGAGTTGCTCGAGTTCTAAATTCGCCACTGATTTGGCTCTTTCGGACTCTGGTATTGTCGCCATCACTTCTCGGTCGTTACTATACCACTTCGTCAAGCGGAATCCACCTTTCTCTAGCAACATCCGCAGCTGACTTGCTAAACTGATTGCCTTCCCTGTGGTGCTTGTCGACTTCATCATGCCCTCTACATACATATTGCGGTTCACTGTCTCCACTACTTCCTTTTCAAATTCTTCCTGATACGACTGCGCTGTCTTTCTTAGACAGAAATTAGCGACACACGGCGAAGATGTAGCACCAAACAAATGTTTAACCATTCGATACTCCTTCATTTCCTTTCTCAGGTCCCCATTTGGCCACCACAGAAATCTTAAACTGTCATGGTCCTTTGGGTCCACCAAGACCTGATGAAACATTGCTTCAATATCAGCAACAATTCCAATAGAGTTCTGTCTGAAACGACTTAAGACACCCACTAATTGATTTGTCTGATCCGGGCCCTGCAGCAACTGCTGATTTAGAGATGTCTGTCCAAACTTTGCTGCACAATCATACACCATTCTGACTTTGTCGGGCTTCAAAGGGTGTGTCACTGGGTGGTGGGGGAGGAACCACACTGGTCTGTTCCTTGTATTTAATTCTTCTTCAGGAACCATTTCTGCGTGTCCCTTTTTGATGTAATCATTCATTGTCGTCCGATACTTCTCCAACAAATCTTCATCCTTCATAAGACGCCTCTTAAGAAGCAGGGCTCTTCGTTCTGCCATTGTCTTGTTGTTGGGAAATTTACGGTGGGTCACGTCGCCAAGGCAAAGCAACTTGAAAGTGTCCATTGACTTGTTGAAGGGACCCTTCCATGATCTCTAGGGCTCTTTTGTCTTCAACCGATGCACAAACTTTAGTTTCTACTTCCGTGTTTTCAAAGTCTGTTTTCCATAATCTCTCCAATTGCTGGTGTAACTCTTCATCACGTATTTCACTTTCAACTTTGCTGAACAATGACAAATTGGTATCCTTCTGACCAGCTAACTCATCGGTGAATTGTTCATTAAGGTCGTCATTATCTGGTTCCTCGCTTAATCTACCTTCGATTGGGCTGGGACATACATGTTCATCTCGCAGGACAGGAACATTGTCATAAACAATAGAACTCTCTATAGTACGGGTGAAATTTACGGAACAATTTGGTTCATCCTTTTGACAATGAACAGGACCAATTACAGTCCATCCTAAACTATATCTGACCGCTACTGGTTCATCTTCTCCTCCTGCCTTGTACTCTTGAGGCAGGAACAAACTTGGTTTCTCCTTGAGACCAAACACCAACATAACTTCTCCAACTTCTAATTCTTGTAATTCAATATCGTACAAGTGAGACCATCTGGCTAGATCTCCTTTCTTGACAATACAGTCGCTTGAGATTGGCATTTGTTTCACTGTTCTAACATTTGGCAACTCAACGGACACAGTTTCATCCATTGACGTCACAACGATGTCCAGCAGTTGACGTTCCACCCTTGTAGATCCCGTCATCCCTGATAGTGTAAAGTTGAGCCTTGGACCGCTCACACCAATTTTCTTCGGTAAATGTTCGGGACAAAGAGTTACCGTCGATCCGCTGTCTAACAAGGCATATGTCTCTAGTGGTGGTAGATCACTTCTTTTAGCTTTAACTTTGAGAGGAACGACACTTAAGCACACTCGCTCGCCGGCCCCAGTTGCAGCAGTTACATTAACTCCATCTTGATTGCTTGTCTCAAAATTTGAACCATCGCTTGCGTTCAACCTTAGGCTTTCTCGATTAGGCTGGCTCTTGCTGGTACCACCATTATCAGGTTCAGAGGATGGAGGGTGTAACAATGTGTTGTGCTCCTTATTGTACCGTTCCTTCTGGCATTTGAAATTTGTCTTAGGGCATATTCTTGCACATCCTCGGAGACCCAGGGGCTGTGAGTCGATTTCAAGTTAAGGGCAGAGGAGCCCCTGGGGACATTGTCTTACAAGACTAGTTCCAAACGGTCGCAGTCGTTCTGGCATCTGATTGTTGCCTGAAAATCTTTGTGTTTTTCCGCCCAATCAGAGTAAAGTGTGCTTTGGAGTCCTTTCGTTTGTTTTAATACGGACATATAACAAGAAGCTCTGTTACTCGCTAAGTTTGTTTGGGCTGTGCGACGAAGCTTTGTGCGAGGTGAAAAGTTTCAGTCTCAGCACACAATGTAAGAGAAATCGATCAGATTGTCCGCGAAAATCTTACCTGTAATTATACTGAATACTTTCGCAGGTATCACAAGAGAACGTGTTTAAAAGTTTGCGAGGTTCGTAATGGTTGCAGGCATTGATACGTCGCTTTTCACGTTAGATTAGATGCAAGCTTAAATCTCTCTAGATTTTTTGTCTAATTTGCTGTAACTGAAACTTTTCCAATCCCGTGAAGCTATTTTGTCGCACGGGCCACGCAGGTATGTCGAGCAACTGGCGCTTATGCAGCTTTCTGTACGCGCCAAAATTAAATCTAATCTTCGCCTGGAATAAAAGAAAAGCTAAGCGTGGAAACTTTTGTATATTAGATGTGGGTAGATAACCCGATACTAAGCTGACATTTACAATAAAGCAAACCCGCCCTTTCCATCTAATATTTCCTTGTCTTTGGTTTTGTTTTCCCTAATGAAAGTAGCATCTATTCCCAATGTTCAAAGGTATTTAACTTGGTCTTTAACAATCGACAAGAGGTGAAATGACAATGACCAATGGACTAGAAGAGAATCCGTGGCTTTTCGAGCTCAAGAATTTAAACACTCTAGGCAGCAGTTGAAAGATTAAGATATATTTCCGTAATGGATATATCAACTTTGTTGATATATCCATTACGGTGGCCAATTTACCATTTCAACTTTGTTGATATATCCATTACGGTGGCCAATTTACCATTTCAACTTTGTTGATATATCCATTACGGTGGCCAATTTACCATTTCAACTTTGTTGATATATCCCATTACGGTGGCCAATTTACCATTTCAACTTTGTTGATATATCCAAATTATTTCGTTACTCCCACCGACGCAGCCCCAAACAGTTTCTTTCGAAACTATCAGCCTTTACTCTTTCCAAACACCTTCGGTAACTGTTCGAAAACATCTCTCTTTCCCACGATGTTCTCGATAATTATTTTTGTTCAGATTTTAATTAGCTAACCGGAAACACAGCTAAGCTTTTAAGCGCTTGCTGGAGGTCGTCCACGAACTTAACGTTCTCTACAACCTTGGCTATATTGTGAAGGACTTTACAGCTGACAAAGCTAAGGTTAGATTTTGTCGCGCAAAGAAAGCTACGTAAGCATAAGCGCCAGTTGCTCGACATACCTGCGTGGCCCGTGCGACGAAATAACTTCACCAGATTGGCAAAGTTTCAGTTACAGCAAATTGTACAAAAAATCTAGAAAGATTTAAGCTTGCATCTCGTTTAACGCGACATATCAAGCGATTCTGTCGGATTCCATCAGCTCTTACAAAAGGTTCTACAGTTGCGAGACGGCGCTGCTAAAGTTAATTGAGGACTGGAGGGCTATGCTCGATAAAGGGGAATTAGTTGCGGTAGTCTCAATGGATCTTTCTAAGGCTTTCGATGTTATTCAACACAATCTACTTTTAGCAAAACTCAAAGCTTATGGTGTGGGAGAGAGAAGTTTATCACTCTTCAAGGATTATTTTTCGGGGAGACAGCAGAGAATCAAGATTGGGGACACCTTTTCCAGTTGGAAAGATGTTAAAAGAGGAGTTCCGCAAGGAAGTGTTTTGGGGCCTGTGTTTTTTAACATATTCATCAAAGACTTGTTTTACTCGGCTACGCAAGGTAAATTTCACGCATATGAGGACGATCATCAGTTATACTCTTCTGATGTCGACCCAGTAGCTCTAGAGAACTGTATTTGTCGGGAAGTGAGAGTTGCAAATAAGTGGTATCGCAGCAATGGAATGATTGTAAATGAGACAAAACACCAGGCTATAGTCTTGGGAAAAACAGGCCACTCCTTCTTTTTTCCATTAAAAGATTCTTTGGATATATTTGGAATAAATATTGACAACAGGTTGCGTTTTGATAATTATATATCAACTATTTGTAAGAAGATAAATGGCCAGTTCAATGTAATGCTAAGATTTCGTAAACTTATCTCTAAAGATACTCTACTAAGATTGTATAAGGCTTTTATTATGCCACATTTTAACTATTGTTCGTCTGTATGGCACTTTTGTGGTGCACGTAGTACTGAGAAGATAGATACTTTAAACAAGCGAATTCTTAGAGTTATCTTGCAGGATTATAATTCTCCCTATGACTCTCTACTTAGCAAAGTTAACTCCAGATCTCTGTATAAAAGACGCCTTCAGACTTTCTTAATTATATTGTACAAGAGCTTGTTTTTTAACTGCTATCCAGGCTATCTAAAGAATATGTTTAGTTTCCGGTCTGTATCCTATAATCTACGCGGAAATTATATTTTGTCTCTACCGTCTACAAAAACTACTACTTATGGTCTTCACTCCTTTTCATATATGGCTTCAAAACTATGGAACTCTCTTCCGGACTCTTTTAGAACGTCTGACTTTTCTGATTTCAAGCGCAAGATTCTACAGTATGACTCTTTCTCATAGTTAAATTTTAGAATGTTACAATTTTATATTTTACATTTTATATTTTAGTAGTATTTAGAATTATACTTGTAACTCGAAGATACTAGCTTACTCTTTAGCTACTCCAAATTCGAGATTAAATAAAGTATATGTATGTATATATGTATGTATCAACGCCTGCAATCAGCGTGTTTTATAAGAACCTCGCAAACTTTTAAACACGTTCTCTTGTGATACCTGCGAAAGTTTTCAGTATAATTTCCGGTGAGATTTTTGCAGACAATTTGATCGATTTCTCTTACATTGTGTGCTGAGACTGAAACTTTTCACCTCGGGCAAAGCTTCGTCGCACAGCCCAAACAAACATAACGAGAAACAGAGCTTCTTGTCATATGTCCGTGTTAAAACACACGAAAGGACTCCAATGCACACTTCAATCTGATTGGGCAGAAAAACACAAAGATTTTCTGGCACCAATCAGATGCCAGAACGACTGCGACCGTTTGGAACTAGACTTGTAAGACAATGTCCCCAGGGGCTCCTCTGCCCTTAACTTGAAATCGACTCACAGCCCCTGAGTCTCCGAGGATGATTCTTGCACAGTGGCCACCATTAAGACACTTAATACAGGGGCTGTTTTCTTGAACAATCTTCATCTTGTCCGGATAAGGTAAACCTTTAAATTTACCACACCTCCAAACACCATGCTGGTTGGAACAGAGTGGACAGCCTGTCCTTGCACCATTCATTCCTTGGGAGCCTTTGCGTTGAGGGCTTCGATCGTTGCGTGCACCTATCGCTATTGTTGTAAAAGAACATGTTTGCCAAGATTTTTAAGGAACAACAATGTTTGCATCATTTTACTATTTAATAATATCTTCTTAATTGATTCTTGTCTTATTTTAAATACTTATTTTAAATGTTTACATATTTTAGCTTACATATTTATCTGATTGTATATAGTTGTGTAATCTGTGAGGGCCACAAGTTTATTAGCCTCTGGCTATTGAGTGCTACCCTCTTTAAATAAAGGCTTTCATTCATTCATTCATAAACAATGGAAGCTTCCTGTTTAGTTCTGGAAGAGTGTTTGTATGGTTTAAATCACTCATATACTCAGGTCCCATGCCTGTAAGGATTCTTTCAGTAAGTTCCAAATGCCTTGCAAATTCTAGAAGGCTTTGTCCATCTGCTTGCTTTAGAAGAGGTAAGTTCTCTAGATTCTTGATATGTGCTTTCGCTATGATGTGAGGTTTGCCAAAGTTCTCACGCAAAGTGTTCTTTGCAACATAATGACCTTCTTCCACGGGTAGGTTCACATGTAGCTTTCAATTGCCTCTCGCGCCTTACCATAACAATGTTGAATTAGAAGCTGTAGTCTCCTGGAATTGTCAGGATTATCTTTCTCTAAACAAATTTCAAAGTTATGCATAAACGAAACGTACTTCATCGGGTTCCCATCGAAACGCATGTACTCAACTTTAGGTGCAGAAACAACTTGACGTAGGGCTTGTGCAATTTCTTCTCCACTTCCTTGCCTAGCCACAATGGTACCCTGAGGTAAGTTTCCAATCGGTTGGGTCAATGGCGGTTGTGCAGACCCTCGACCAAGAAATCCATCTGAGCTTGTCACTTTAACTGGATCTAGCATACGATATTCAATTGGGTGTGTCGACTGAAACTCTTTTGGGACTTGCTTACTGTTAGTCTGCTGGTGTAAGGGTAGTTGAACCTTTTGAGGCCAATTACTTGATACTGGTGGGGCTTTAAATCTCTCAGTTTCCTCTTCACTATGTAGCCCAACCTTCTGTCCACAGGAGACATTTCCTGATGCGGGTAATTTCTCCGTAGGTACACGTACTGGCACAAGTGTGCATCCGAAGGGAATGGGTTGCACCGCAACATTTGCCTTTTCATCACTCCAGTAAGGTTCTTCGTTTGAATAACATAGCTCAGTTCCTTGTATAGCCGATGATTCAAGTTCCATGGACAGAATGTCCATGTTGTCAACATTGCAACACTCATTTTTTTACTTCAGCTTGTTTGTAGACATCGAGGCTAACTGCTGCCCTCTTCTTCCATTCGAGCCTCCGTAAACTCCTTTTCATACTGCAATTCTATCATTTTCCGTTTTAATTCTTGCTCCTTTAGTAACTGTTTTGTTTTCAACTGTGCAAGAGCCAATTTCTCCTTTTACTTCACAACTGACGATGAAAATGAACTAGAATATGACGATTTACTTTCGTGACTTTTCCTAGATTTCCTGGTCAGTGATAACGACCTTTCGCTCAATTCTTTCGATTCAAGCTTTGACTTCTTAATCCAGGACTCAATGACATTGTCAAAGGTCAATTTCCTTGACATTTGTTCATCATAACTAACGCGAGCTTTCACAAGCTCTTCCTCATAACAAATTCAGACATTCAAGGTACTGTTCATGCGTACTTACGAATTTGCGCCAAACTTCGTCATACGATTTTCGCTGGGAATTCAAATCCTCCAAAGTTCCACAGTTTTCCATAAGCTCTTTGATGTTTCCTTGTAACTTTGTCAGAGCGCCAATGTACCCTGCTCGAGATTTGAACATGACTCTCGCCCTTTCAGCTCTTTCGCCTTCCAAATCACTCCTTGTATTTACCATTTTTAATCGTAAACTTCTTCCCAATTGCAGGGGAATTACAACACCACCGTCTGACGAAGCTTCTCGCACAGATTTTCGACGAGAGTTATCATGAATAGGTAGTTATTTCACAGACATACTTGTTAATTAGATGCAAGTATTCACTTCAAGCCGTTCCAAATTTGTATGGCGGCGGCAAATATTAAACACGACAGCCCAAACTCATCGAGCGGCGACAACAGCACAAATATACGAGTTTTCTCTCGGTAAAACAGCACGACTTACCAAACTCGTCGAGCAGCTGGAAATTAAACAAGACGTTCAGTCAAGCGACGGTTCACAAACAAGTTCTTTCCTTTCTTGGGAAAACAGCACGACGTTCCAACTCGTCGAGCGGCGGGAAATTAATGCGACGTTCAGTCGAGCGGTCGAAGCAAACAAAGTCAATTTCCTCCCTGAGGAAAACGGCACGACGTTCCAAACTCGTCGAAGCGACAACAAACGATTCAAACAGAAGACTTTCCTCTCTGAGGAAAACGGCACGGCGTTCCGAACTCGTCGAGCAGCAACAAAGAATTCAAATAGAAGACTTTCCTCCCTGAGGAAAACAACACTGGAACCTTCCACAAACGGAGCGCTCCAAATTCGAATAAAACAGTTCTTTAACTGTTACCTTTCCGGCTTATTTTAATAAAAAACGTGCCTTAAGCACGTTAAAGACCTGTTTTACCCTGATTGGAATACAGCGACCCATACCAGGACTACAACATACGTAACAAGCGACTTCAAAATCTTAAAGCACATGGGAATAACTCACGTGATATTACGTAACGAAACAATCGGAAATGAAAATAACGACACGGAATAGAGTCCTAAAGTGCTTACGTCACGTTTCCATAGCACCGGAATTCTGTGGTCTAAACAAACCAATATGGCGTCCCTAGCCACGAGCCATAATTGGGACAGAGACGGAAACGCCCAGTCAGGCCCTTGGGATATGTGAATTTCATTAAAGTTATTTAGACCCTTGCATTTATCGGAAGTTGGTTTTCCGAGAGGTCCGCAAACTTTAATCGGTGATGTCAAGAGTCATCCAAGAAAAGATGTGAGAAAAAAATGGCGTCGCGTGTGGAGGTGAGATTTATCGATGAGAGCGATTTTCTTATCCACGGGAAAGGTTTTATCTTAACAGATGATGCCGATAATATCTATATTGGGAGGTTGAATCCACGATTTCCTTGGAGTGGAATGATTCGCTCGATGAAATGTCAGACTTTGAGGAGGAACTGAGGTCCTGCGCGGACAGCGATGCTGAGAGCGAACTTTCAACTTCAACAAGCGCTACGTACGATAACAGCGACGACAGTGATTTCGGTGCAGGACCTTTAGCACCAAATAAAGGTGGAAGAAAGAAACCTAAAGCGAAAAGCCAACAGAGAGCGGGGAATATTAATCGTCGCGCAAAAAAAGTCGAGGGAGAAGAAAGTCGTTCCCGGTACTAGTGAAGCACGACCAGTAATTCCAACAAAAACAAAAACACTAAAAAGTATCAAGCAAATCGCGGCGGGAATCAAAAAAAGAAAGCAACAAAGACGCTGACAAAAAAGGAACTAGACGAAGTTATAATGAAACTAGAAGGTAAACGTCCCATGTGCTGGAATTTCTTATTGGAACAGCTTTGTAAACAACCAGTCATGAAACAATTTGAAACCCATCGAAAGCTTATCGAGGAAATACTCAAGGCTCGCTACAACAAGCTGCGAAATCTGGTGAATCACATGTTTTCGGTTTACATGGAACATGTATCTGCAGTTGCCGAGGAAGAAAACAAAGACCGCAAACTTCATTTGACATTGCGCTGGATGAACACTCTAACAAGTTATTTGGAAGGTTCATCAAAAAATTCAGAGGTATGTGCTCCAGTGTTTACCGACTTGTCCATTAACCATTCAACCGCTACAATTCGGGCCGTAACAGGAATTGTGCACTCTCTTGTTTACGACTTCGCCCAGTCCGAATCGTACAATCTTGCTAAGCCTGTAGATCAGGTTCAGCAGAGCATTTTACCAGAGGATGATGTTACTTTGTACAGAATGTCAGGGGCAGCTCTCTGTCAAATGATTAAACTAAGAAAAGATACCCTGTCAGAAAAGAAAGGCAGGAGAAAGGTCACTTCGCAAAGTAGGATTGACATGGAGCATGAACTAGATATTTTGGAGAAACTTAAAGAATCTGACAAAAACAGTCTTTCTCAGGCTCTAAAACTGCTTGATGAAGGTAATTTGACTTTTGTGAAGAACGATTTTCTTAACTTTGTTAGGGATGCTGATTTGACAATCAGAGAATACGTGAATGAGAGGAGACTAAACGAGCACAAAAACAATTTTTTGGAAGTAGTTCACTTTAATGTGTATAATGATGAGCAATTGTTAAAATCTTTCAAATGGTCAATAGGAAAATGTGGAGCATTAACTACAACTTATCCTTTTTCTGTAATTAATAAGATATACCGTGATATACTTCACAAACTATGTAACACAAGAACAATAGAGTTCTTCAGAGGAAAATTTGAGAAGGAGTTGGCCAAATCTGGTAAAGTTGTTGAAGCTGGTCAGTCACTGAGAGACAACCTAAAGACATTTAGTATTACTAAAAAAAGGTAGACTCTATTAATTTTCATGTAAGAAGTATGGAACTCGGAGACATTATGTGATCACACAGGTCAGGACAAAACATACTTTAAGGTTAGAGAAATTTTGAGGGCTAAAGAAAACAAACTTATAAGGGAAGCCTGGCCCTAATTTCTAACCCCAAAAACATTTACGCTCTTTACTTCAGTTTTTAAGGTAAGTATCTCTAGTAAAACTAAATTTTCTTTCAGTCAGTTCAGTTATGTGATGCTCCCGATCTGCATGTGTGATCTACATTGAAAAATTCCCTTCTTTAACACCTGTCACATTCTACCCAGCCACCAGAGGCTACAATTTGCCTGTATGAGCTGTGACATACCTGTGAAAAAATTCTCTTTTTGTAAGCCAAGTCATACAGCAAAAATGTAATTGCTTGCAGGGCAAGCAATACATGACCCTTAAAAACTTACATGTTAAGTTTAATGTACCGTTATCCCCATTCACTAAAGTCAAAGAACTTGGATTAACTTTTATGGATGAATACCTGTAATTTATAATGCCCTGATGGACAGAAAAGTAATCTTACTGGATGGTACGTGCCAAGTTTTTCACTGAAGGTCCTCTCCTTGCGAGGATAGACGCTGAGAGCTGCACTTTGGTGATGGCCGGATATCGCTTCCATTTCACAGTGCAGCGAAGCGTCAAGTTGATAGACTTCTTCCTCCAGCTTTTTTAATATCTGCACTTCTTTGGAGGTCCTGAGTTTCCGAAGATACTGCTCTTGGGATAATTCCTTGGCTTTCTTCTGTTTCTTTTCAAGGAGACCTTTTAAAGCTTTTACCGCGAGACGCGGACTTCTTCTCACGGCTTTCCCGCCGAAGGAAACAGAATTGGAGTCTTCTTCGGAAGACAAAACCTCGCTTATCTTGCGCTTACGAGTAGGACCGCTTTCTGCAGCTACTTTTTGTGAAACGCACTCACCAGGCCCTTCAATAGACTCATCCGGTATATTTATGCCGAAATCCAGACGCCTGTAAATCGCGGTCGAATACCAGGTCATGTTGAATATTCAACAGTCGCCATTACAATGCATATTATAAATACAAGGGCTGGCGCGCTTCACTTAAGATGTGCGGACGTCCCAGGAATTAGACTTCCGTTTAATTGTAACTCTAAAAATAACTTTAGTGAAATTCACATATCCCGGCCACGCCCTCAGATTCGCTCTCTATCCCAATTATGGCTCTTGATGGTAGCCACAAGTCTGGAATGGTGTAAGTTATCTGGCATATTTACTACTCAAGTCAATGCTTAAGACATTGAATAATCATGCACATGGTAGTATGTATGTTGTATGTGTTTGTTATTCTTAACCCTGTCACTCTCTAATTTTGGAAAATCATAAGACACAAATCTGATTGACTAGCATCTCATAAGGTGGGGGGGGGGGGTAGGAATACCATTCATCGTTCATGCTACAGAAACTGGTTTCACCTTTGGCAGTAGCGATCCATTCGGCTTGTGAAGACTTACCTTAGCTGTCTGTGAAACAAACGTACTAGTTACGTATGATGCACGAACCTCGCAGTAGAGAGCGCTATTTATGCAATAGCGAAAATCAGACCTGAAAAAAATCAGGCCTGTACGGGATTCGAACCACTGACCTCTGCGATACTAGTGCAGCGCTCTACCAATTGAGCGAACAAGCCAACTGAGAGCAGGCCGTCTGCAGTATCGCAGAGGTCAGTAGTTCGAATCCCGTACAGGCCTGATTTTTTTCAGGTCTGATTTTCGCTATAGCATAGATAGCGCTCTCTACTGCGAGGATCGTGCATCATACGTATCTACAAACGCAGTTCAAAATATATGAACTTCATATATTCATTGTATCTTATTTTACTTTGTTTGCAGCTAGAAGTTTCTCCAGTTGTGATAAGCTCAGATGATGAAGTGAACTCTGGATATGTGGATACTGTAAGTTACAACATGTACATGAATAATATTCCTTTTCTATTTAAGTAGTTAGAATAGTTTAGTTTCTTTGTTTTTTAATGTTTTTAGTAGCCAGTTTGTTTTTAGGGGGGATGGGCTGTTAATGGATGAAGACGAAGTCAAAGTCTATAAAGACACACACAAAAAGGCTAACATATCGCCAACTTTACCAAACAAGCTTGGTCAGTAAAGGATTTATTTAATGGCCAATCAAGGCTGTTTGTGAAAAATATGCTGCAAGGTATACTTCATCCTGCCTGTTCCTGGAGCCATCCAATTCATAAATGTCATTATATTGATTTTGTGTTTTAATCTGTGTAAGGAATCTAAGGATTGTGTAGACATTAGCTCAGATGGAAGTGATGTGGTTCCGTTAAACAAGGGGGAGCGAAGAAAGCGCAGAAGACCGAAAAAAGGGGCAGTTAAGGTAAGAAAGAATTTGTAATCTATTATATTATCCTTATTATATTATGACTGCATATATTTCCCTGATTGGTTGCATATCTTCGTTGGAAGATCGAGACATTACACATCTAAAGTGGTAAATATGGGTGTGAGATTATCAGACTTTTGATAACTGCTGCTCTGTGCTTACATGTCTTGCATGCAGAACCTGGTGCAGACACCAGACACTTTGGGGAGTTTCTGAAAATGCAGTACAGTGTATGTGTTGTAGTTTAATTTGCACTTTGGTACAATTTGTTTTTGTACCAGTACAGAATATATTAAACTGAAAAAAATATTTTGTACCAGTTCAATATATTCTGTACCAGTTCAGAAACAAATGTACCAAAGGAAAAAAATTGTACTACAACATATGTACTTTCTAATTCTCACCAACATGTGAATCAGGCATCAGGTTACAATGGCGTGTCTGTCATGTTCCATTTATTAAATGCAAATAAATTGTGTTTATTTAGCCTACGTGTTTATGCATCGTCATGTAATATAGAAATCCCAATGACATGACTTGAAGTATTGACTCTACCTAAAATAATGGGAAATTGTTCTTTTTGATAATAATGACGATACTAATAACTGTACTGTATTTATCCATTTCTCCTTTATTAGGAAGAGTCTTCTGTTGAAGACCTCGTCACCTCGATGAGTGGCCTTAGTTCTACTGATAATACTCCAGTCAAGAAAGGTAAAAGAGTTGAGAGGAATGACAGCAAGTGGAGCAAACAGTTGTTTTCGGAAGATGAATAAGTACATTCCAGCAGGCTTTCTCAGTTTGTGATTAACGTGTAAAGGGTTAATGAATGGTACGAAAACCAAAGCTTTTCTGAGTGTAATTTTTACCCCTCCCCCTCCCCCACAAGCTAAACGGGTGGTTTGAAAACATTTTAAACAAGCTTGACTCTTTCAGAATTTCTTCTTGTGATTTTTCTTAGACATTTCACTCAATGGACTTCAAATGTTCCCTTTCGCAGCCGAAAAAACTAAGATTTTACAGAAAATGTAACCCCCCCAACCTTGCCCTTCATCTCTGAAGTTCTGCATAAAAGTTCACCAAAAGTATGATTTAAGTTCATGGCATGGTTAAGTTGGCTAATTAATTCTGCATAAAATATGGAAAATCGCCATTTTATCTGGGGGAGCCCGTATCTCCCACGGAATGAAACATTTTGACCTTATCTTTTGCCACCAGTAGCAAGTTGTGATACCAAGCATTTGTGCCAAGTTTGAGCAAAATCGGTGATTTGAGCATTATCACCTCCTGCTTGGTTCCGCCTGGTTTTCTCATGGAAACACTCTTAATAATTGTTAGAGGGAACCCTGACTGGGAAGGGGCCTTAGTCGTACACAAGTTGCTATGAACAGGTCGGTTACAAAATGTATATGTACGTTATGATTCTTTGCTTTTTAGGGATGATGATGATGCTATCTTACAAAGGGGAAACAGATGTTACATTAATCAAGAAAATGTTGACAATATGGTGGCTGTGCAGGTGGCCAAAGTACCCACCAACCCTTGTGGCCCAGTTAAATACGATGTGGACTGCAATGAGAAGGACCCCCTGTGTAACATATCTGACAACTGGAATTGGGACCGTGCGCAACCCTGTCAACGAAAAGGTTTCTGCAAGGGCGAAAGACGAACCTTTCAAATGTGCCGGGGTTCCTTGGAATCCCAGAACCCTAAATGCCAGTGCCAAAAAATCCACAAGTTTGCAAATAAGGTTGACTTTAATCGCACAAACAAATATGTACATTGCAAACATGTAGCTGAGAGGAAATATATTGAAAATGACCGTTGCCATAAGAAAATGGTGGTTATCTATATTGGCAATCATTTTTGTTACCCGAGAGCACATGAGAAAAAGCCCGAGAAAGAAGAAGTCGAAAATATTATTCGAGAGAGACATACTACAACAACTGGCCAAATACAATTAGAAACAGTTAGACAGGCTCTACTTAGTGGCAGTAACGCAGAGTCCCTTGAGAATGTCGCCTTGAAGTTCAGTAACAGAAGACACCTAAGACAGCTCCACACCCGTGTTAACAAAACAGTAAGACCAGGTGGATCTGACATAGAGGCTATACGCCTTCTGAAAGAGGACTTTATGAAGCGGGACTTAGATCCAAAATTGATAATGGATGTTGGCGAAGACTATGTAATTCTTTCAAGGGACCGAAAAACTCGCATTGCAGACCTCATAACTCTTGGCCAGATTGAGGAGCCAGTCAGTTTGGATGGCTGTGAGAGCCACGCAAATGGTTTCACAGAAATTGAGCTGACAACATACCACCCAGTTTTGAGAAGGAACGTTAAACTTGTTAGTATGTTCGTGTGTAAACCAGGTGAGGATTCGGAAAATATAGAGATTATGATTAAGACTTTCGATGAAGCCGTAAATGACATATTGCCATCTGTTGCCCGTGAACGTGGCCTTGATCCTGAAGAGTTCAAAGGTAGAGGCTTGGATGCTCATGCCTATGTTTGGGACGAAGGTGGTGCCTTGTGGAGTGGTCTTTGTAAGGCCAAAGGTGACGATATCAAAAACAAAACAGTGTCAGATTTTTTCCATGTCAAACAAGATATCCGTCGACACTTCAAATACTTCAAAACCGACAAAGACAAAAAACACTTTGAACAGATAATGATTGATGCATATAATGAACCTACTTCCATCCAAGCCGATGAAGCGAAAACAGCCCTGGAAAACCTAATAAGCAAGCGGTAAACTAATACGCAGAAAATGAAACACTTCACAGCATGGTGGTGGAGACGAAGATCTCGTTGACAGCCGTAGTGTAACATCTTCAGCAGTAGTTCAGCATCTTCTGCTGAAGTGTCAAATGCAAAATCTATCAGTGCTTCAGGCTACAGAAAAAGACTGTTAGATGTAGTAAGCACAGAATGTTCAGCTGCAATTCTTGAAGCTGCTGAAATGAAGCGCCAAGTTCTTGGTCAAAGAACAGTCGGGGATGGTCCCACTGCAGCTGATCAGGAAGAAAAAGAGCAACATGAACTCCTTGCAGGTCGAGATGCATGCGCTTCTGCTGTTCAGTATATAGCAGAAAATGCAGAGTCCTTGACTGGGAAGGTAGATTTTTCAACTGATGTGGAAACTGCTCAAAAGGACTATAGAGTTAACACCAAGGACAGCCACAGATCGGACCGAACCAAAAGAAAACCAAAAACTAAAAAAACAAGCGACACAGAAGCTGTTCCGCATAAGAAGGACCTTGGATACTTTGCAAGGAAAGTTGATAGGGTTACAATGGATATCTTGGAATGTAACAGCACAATGAACCTTTTCAAATTTAAAATTCTCGACACAATGGGTTACCTGGAGGATGTAACACTGGCTAAAGACTCTGCCTTATGTACATCTCTGGCATGCGGAAGGAACGCTATATATGCAAAAAAACAATAACACCAGGTGATCTACAGGCTAGCACTGAAGGTGCATACCGGACCATCCATCGTACATGGATTTTGCGTACATTTTTCTTTTGTCCCAGTATGCCCTGCATAACAACAATACCAAGAAATTCATGTATTATTCCTTTTTCATCCTTCTCAAATGATATTGCATTTCGATCCAGATTTAACGTAAGAACAGAGACTTAGCGTTGGAATACTTTGATTTAATACCACTTTTACTTCTTGAGATATCGTCTGTTACAGTTCATAGTCTAAGTCAGTGTCCAAATGCATATATTCGGTAAAACACACTTCGGATAGAGCAAAGTCAACATGCATAAACCCAGTCTGCGTGCGTCCACCCCCCCCCCCCAAAAAAAAAAAGAAATATAAAAATAAAAGCTATTTAGAGCCACTGTAAGGGGGTGAAACTTAACTACAGTTTACGAGTCGTTGCTAGGGACATTATTTCGTGCTTATTATTTCGCACGTGTCTTAAACCGCTAAAATGGTGGGAACCGTGAAACTGAACATAAGACAGCACTAAATGGACATTAAACATGCGCAACTAGTGCCAGTCTCCAATCCCGCTTTAGAAATGAAAAAGCGCTCAAGTTCAAAGAGAAAGAGAATCCATTTTTTGGGGGAATCATAAGCAATTTAACTTTTAACATCTGTAGCATGAAATTAGCGTTCAGACGAAAGCAAGAAAGTCTGTTAAATAAAATGTATGAAAATACCCCTCAATGACGTCATAGCTTTTTCGATAAATCTGAAGTTTGAGAAGGAACGTTAAACTTGTTGGTAAGATTTTTTATTGCGATATTCTTAAGCCATTGGCACTGGTTTTATTGTGAAAGATGCAAGACGTTTGGGTTTTAAAGAGTGTTTTTTTTTTGTGTTCTGGTCACGTGACTTACCAAATATGGTGTGACTCATTAAACGTGACAGAGGAAGAACCTTTAAAACCTTTGTTAGAACCTTTGTTATTGTTATTGTTTCACCTCGTTCAATTTGTATGTTTTTCTGAATCTGAATTTTAAAGAACGTGCCTTTGGAATGAATACGTTACTTAGTTACAGAGGCTAGTTTTTTGGTAGTTTTCGTTAAAAACAAAGTTATTTTATGCTGACTCGCATGGCTCGCTTGTTGACTCGCATGTTGACTCGCATGACTCGCTGGCTCGCTGGCTCGCATATAATACACACTCCTTTTAAACTCGCCAATCAGTATATTAATAGGTTATTTCACGGTTGGTGAGTGCGTACGATTTTTATGCACAACGAGTGAATAAAAATCGTACAAGCGAACTAACCGTGAAATAACTTATTTATTATATACATACCGAGATTCATAAGCGAACAGAACTCAGAGATAAATATATCTTTACTTTCTTTCAAAGGAAAGCAACGCGCGGTCAAGCCGCCGTTCGGGAGTTGCAAATAAAATACTTCGCCGTTCGGGAGTTCCTTGTAAAATACTTCTTTACACCTAAATTATCAAGCGAAAATGCCGTTAAAAGACAGAACTAGGTACAATGAATTAAGACATCCTGAAAATATGTCGAAATAGTTCTATGGAAGTTCAAAATTTGAAATAAAGAAGTGAAAACCCGAGACTTAATTTTTTTGTTTTTTGTTTCGCCTTTCAGAACAAGAAATTCGTGGAACAGAGCGACATCGTGTTTGGTCTTTTCCTTGGTGTTTTCATTTTCCTGTCCGTCTATGAACTCTTCTACTGATGAATCTAGGCTCTGAAAACGGTTAGTCTGATTTGAAGCCATCTTTCTAAAGAAAAATGCGGCTAAGCTCTTAGAAATGTGCTATTTGTCAGTCAAGAGGAGCGGCGAGCGAGCGACACGGTTTTGTTCACTAGTGAAAGTAATAATATAGCCAATCAGAGCGTCGATACGTCGTTTTTCACTAGTGAAAGAAAATCGTATGACCAATCGGCTGGCTCCTCAAGCGTTAAGAGACTATTTTTATCTCGATGCTTTTTGGCGCGTAAATCTCGGTATGTATATAATAATTCTACTTATCACTCCTAATCATAGCGGAGCTCACGTACACAGCAAAGCCCCATACTTATTAAAATTGTTAATATACGTACTAACAATAGCCCATCAAAACGAGAAAGATTTAGTTCATCAGTGAACCGTAGGACCGTCCGTCCGCACAGGGTGCTGCTTTTAGCATGCGCGAAAAATCTTAGTTAACATTATATTTGTAGTAGGGGAACCGTACGCGATTGCGTAAATAGCACATGAGCAGCGTGATGAAGTGCACATACACGAATGCGGTGTCTTAGTACAGCGTACCACAGGCAAAAACTAAGGAATATCACGAGGGCTTCCGACTTGGGCTAATTGATATAAAGCCCGCGCAGGCAGAGGATTTGCAACTTGCCAAAAGTAAAACTGACCCTAAAATGAAATAAAGGCGTCAATGAAATAACACTTGGCTCTAAATAGGATAAAATGCATAATGTGACAACAGTATTTCACGCTCTAACAAACGTCAATCAGACAACCAAAAAGTCGTGTCCTCCGTTAGGCATTGACCGTGAATTTATTCAACGACGTGACTGATAAGATATTGAAGTTTCTGTTCGAAAGACTATCTAAAAAATGACTGGATAAAGGGGTTAAGTTTCTAAAGAAAATGTGGTGCTGCGTCTTTGGGGAGTATAACAAGATAATCTAAGAAATAACTGAAGTGAGTTGACATATCTTGAGGTTTGGATCAGGGGCTTTACGCTCTGTCCCCCTATTTTCACTTATATCAGAACTGTTTTTGAAGAAAGAAGTAGAGGGTCAGTCTTTGCTTTTACGCTACAATCCAGCCTATTTCCTTGGTGTTTTCTCTTCCCTTGTTGTCTGCTAAGGGAGTGGTGGCAACTAAGCGCTATGATCGTTTTCAGAGATGTAACTGTTCACAGAGGTGTCTCAGGTTTAACAGAGAAAGCTAACTCGTCTGCTGGTAACGAGCTGGCCATGACTAAAGCAGATTTTCATGAAAATTGGCGCAATAATATGATTGCCAAACAGCACTCGTCTATCACTACATTTCTTCCCTTAGTTTTCTTTGAATTGTTTCACCTAAAGTGGATTTTATGGAGGTGTTTACAGATCCGTCTCTAAATAAGACTTGTCGGCAGAAAAGGGAAAATCAAGCTTAAAAAAGTATCCTTTGGAGGCGAAATTTCAAATGATAATTGAATAGGTAAACAGGAAATTTCCGAAAATAACCAGTGTACAATTTCGGCAAAGAAAAAAAGTGCTTTACTTCAGTGGGTAGGTCTGCACCCAAACACGAACAGAAATAATAAGAAACTGTTAACCGATTTAAAGGATTCTAAGAGGAATCAATTGGAAATTTGCCATCAAAAGCTACTAAGCTTTATCATTGACAAGTTTCATCCTCATTTTGATTTTAAAGGCTTAATGAAGTCTTGTTTATTTCCCCAACAAACAACATATAATAACTTAGACCGTCTAAAGGAGTCCTTATCGATTTTGTAAAGATGAAATAAACAATTTTTAAAAATCGAGTTTCCAGATGGGAAAATCAACTTTGAATCGTAATTTTACCAAACAATCTAAATATATCTCTTAATCTGATATGAAAAAAACCAAAGCATATACATCAAGATCATGATTAAGTTGAAATTACTGGTAAACTTTAAATAGCAGTGACAATCAACATCCACCAGTGACTAATTCAGTTCACCTGTTCAATTTTTACATTCTTAATGGTTACTTTTGCTGAATGTATCGCTGATTTTTCCTAAATCCTTTTTTTTCAACATCATTTTGTCAAAAACTTGCACAACGCTGCTATTTGTTCGAAATGACGCTCAAATTTTTTTGATAAGAACAGTTTCACATCTGCAAATATCTTTGATATTAAGAGATTTCCTTTATGGACAAAGCGAGTTTCTAATTTGACAGTTGAAATTTAAAAGACAAAAGCCTGTTTTTTAATTAGTAAGTAATATTGAAATTGCTGCCTGTGTGGTTGTTCCTGTATATAATTATGGTATATTTGATTTTCGTTTATACTGTCAGCTTACGTTGAAGCGTTATTCTTCGGAATCCTCGATGAAAAATTTAAATAGTGATCGTTTAAGTTATGAAGCGAGAGGCAAGCTACGTTTATAAAATGCTCAAAGTTTTTCGTTTCTTTCGCCGAGGACATCGCTCTGTCGATATGAGTGGAACGGAGGTGGACAAAGGTTTGAACTGTTCCATTTTCGACTATTTATTTTCAGTTTTTTTCATGTTTGTTTTTCGATTTTTTTCTAGTGACCGATGTTTATGGTATCAAACAGACGTTTGTTACAACATTTTATTCCAAAACTATATTTTTCGTATATTGGCTTTTTTTCTGTTAGGGGAACCAAATACATATCCAGCTGGGTTTTATTTAGCTGATTATGGGAAAACGTTTAAAATCTCGCTTCGTATTCTGAAATCTCACTAAAAATGTAACAAAAGGATTAACTGATAACAATAGTTTTTGCTCTAATATAGAGTAACTCATAAAGAAACCAAAACTTCATAATTTCTGTTTCATACCTTATCGTTGACATATATACCCAAACCTTCATCTTTGCATGAAAAAGAAAAACAAACTTTTCTCTAAATAAACAGTCACTCGTGTTTCTAACTGACAAAATTAAAGGTTTCGTGCCTTACGCATTTCATCTAACATCGTTTCCTAGATTGAACTTTGCATTAAAAACGCGAGCAACTTTCGCCTTTAGTCGGGATGAGCCGAGCTTTAATTCCATCTGGAAACACACAGAATTATGATATCATTGTCTATAATCAAATCACATCAGCAACGATGCAGAAATGTTCTGTAGCGTTCATCATTTAACTGCGATTGCAGCAATCTTATTACTGTACGTTTGAATCACTCATTCTGAATGCGTGGATTTCTTTGGTCGGGCGTAGGATAGAAGACTCGAAATATTTTTAAATCTTTCCGCATGCACAAGGTTGTTGTATTGTACTGATATAAAACTGTGTTTCAATGGAAGCGAAAAGGAGCTTGATCGAGAAAATATCTCATGGTTGAATTCCATCCTAGCTTAATTGTACTTTCTATGACGGCACCATATTTCGCAAGCAAATTATTGTAACGATGTAGATTCCCCCATTTTCAAACGTTTATTTTTTTTATTTCAGTGTTAGATTAAGTACGTTATGTTTCTCAGCTTTAAGCAGACTTTTATTTAAATGTTGCATGTCTACTATTTTATGACGTTTATCCTCCATATCGCTTTTCACTGAGCAATCAAAAGAATTTAATTTTTTTGGTTGGTTCATTACGCGTGTCTATTTTAGGTAGACTGTACGTCAAGTTCTTCTAATGACGCATGTCTGTTAAACTATGATGTTCATCGTCCAAATTATTTTCCAAAAATTATATATAATAAGGTTGTTTTAGTTGATAAGTTAGGTTTGCCATTTTCAGGTAGACTTTACCTCAAATGACGCATGTCTGTTATTTTGTGATTTCCACCTTCCGTATCGTTTTTAATCAATCAGTCATGCTCATGCAAGGTATGATTATTTTTTATTTTTCTTGTTATAACAACAAACCTGAAAAACTCTTCAATCATTTCAGCAACGGCCTGTCCGAGCGAAATTTATTTTTTAGTATTTCTGGTTGCTTTTGGCATATTCAATCTTCAAAAGTTTTTGCCTGGAAGTAAATATTAATAATCGTTACCATTTGATGAAAAGTTATTATCGAAGTTATAAATTTTTCCGCGATCATGCATCAAATTTAATATAATTATACTGCTTCTTTTATATTTATGTAAGTGAATTTTAGTGTTTTATTAATTTTTTCATATTTTTTTATACAAATTAAAAACCTGTGTTTCCTATCGAACAAAAAGACTGTTCACTGTAAACTTTTCGTACCTGTACGGGACTTAAAATGTTCTTGGCTAATAAAACTTTTCTCAAAGAAATTTCAGAATAATAATTTAGTATTCAGTGACAAAGTGGTAGCTAATAGCGATATCCATCTGTTTCTTAAAGGTTAGCTTTTTTAGTTAACACATCTTTCATTTAAACTGTTTATTTGGTGATGAAACGTCTGGCGATTGGTTATCAAAATAGTTCCCTCGACAATCCAAGGAACACATGCATTCAAAGTAGCTCATACTCTGTACTTACACACTGCATGCCTATGTTTATTTTTGACCGTTGAACGTTTTGACTGCATGATTACGTGATCTGATTCTCAATACGATTGCGAAACTTAAGGAAATGAAAAATATAATAATCTTCAGTTTGATGTTAAGGTTTTTTTCATTTGTTTTGCTTTGTTTTGTTTTTGCAATAATGTTTTTGTTATTAAGTAATCGATGACGTCGGTCGGTGTATTTCGTAAGTTGTCGTGTTTTTAATTCTATATTTTTCCTTTCCGCAATCAGCTTTCAGCCGAATTTATCCTTGCATACAATTTCGTGGTGTGTTTGCAATAAAAAAAATTGATAAAGTTGTCAGATCTTACCATTATTTTCTTTAAACTATATACGTGTGGCACCGAGAACGTTGTCCTGGATCGCCACATCGGGTTTACATAAGCACGAAAATGCGGTTTTTATCATTATCATTATTATTATTATTATCATTATTATTATTATTAGTTTTGCATCAGAGCAGTATTTTAGACACATCATATTAGTAATTTTTTATAACTGTTATTTTCTCAGTTGCTCAAAATTAGATATGAGATAATTTAGTATGACAAATTTAAAAAAGGGGGCCTTAGTAATTTCAAAACCGACGTTTCGTATGCTGGGGTGATTTTTTAATTAATTTTTCTACATTTACATATACAAAATTTCATGCGTGGTCATCAATCACGAAAATCAAGGAGGCGAAAATTGAATTTGATGCTTGAGCCTTTTTCTGTAGTTGTGATTAGGTACCGAGAACGAGGATACTGTGGGGGTAACTCAAGTGGTTATTTGTTCGAAAACGTTCTCTCTGATTGAGAATACAACAGCAAACGTATTCAGTATTTCAGATTTGGTAACAAGCAATGCAAAATACTTTGGTTCAATTCCGGATCGAAAGTTAATGGAGCAAACGGAGGTTTAATTTAAAACAGAACACGATTTTCTTCCCATTAATGCGTCTACCTTGTTGTGATTCTCCATTAGGTAAGCACACTTCACCATGTACATAAATGGTCCTAAATGTCAGAAGGAACGTTTTTACGCTTATCAGTTTTCGTTTCACTTTTTTTGGTTTTGGATTTGTTTATATGTTAAAAAAGCTGATGACTTTGATTTTGGCATTGCATATTATTCGGAATTTCTTAGTATTTTGTAGAAGGCTCGATAATGAAGTACCCAGTAAAAACAGAATATAGATTGACTTGTCCAATACATATACTTATTTACACTACAAATTCCAGAATAAACTACAAACTGATTTGTCCACGTTGTTCTCAATTTAGTAAGCTGGTAACGAAGTGTAAATTGAATTTGTTTTGTGTGGTTAGACGTAGTAAGGTTAAAGCACATATTTGTTTCTGAATTCTGCCATGTTTTCTAACAACATGTCTCAAATCGAAGTTTTGCAAGCTGGCGGTAAGACGAGTACACGAAATACTGGAACGTAATATGGTAAAGTTTCCAGATTCATGCTTTTAAAAAGATGCCATTTACTTTAAACCAGTGGGAAATGACTGAGTCCAGAGTCGATTTTGTGTTTTGTTTGTTCTTTTTCACAGAGGCAACCTTTTGGTCAAAGAGAGGACGCCAGAGAAGAAAGCAACTCGAAAGCGAGTCGCGAAAAGCGAAATATTTGGTCAACGCAAAGTCACTCGATGAAGGCACAGAAATTTGTACTGGTAAAAATGATATTCCTACAGAAGGAAAGCCGGCATCACATGAGAAATCTTTTAAAGCTATGTCCATAGAAAGCTTAACACTACGAAAGAGAGAGCGATCATGTTCTCGGCCGTCGCCTATGAATTCTGCTGATTTCTGGTTGCGGCACTTCGACGGTGAAAATTCAGTCTCGTGGAGAACTTTCCGAGCTGCTTTTCTGGAGGACTACGGATCTGTAATACAAGAATTTGCTCCTAATAGAATGCACTGGATCTTAACAATTGTGCACACGGATATTTTTGGCGCGGCAGAAGACATTCATAAATTGTATTATGAGAAATTTTGCGGAAAATCCGAAAATCCGGATCGCATTTGGATAAAGGTCAAGGAGTACGCGTCAGAGAGGATTTTTCGAGAGGGCGTCATTGAATCCATGTTTGAGTAGACTAACATAATTAAGTAACGGCGAGAAGAAAGTGAAAAAAGGGCAGACAACAAATGAAATAAACTGGAACCCAGGCGCCTATCGTATCATTACCATCGATTCTTATGACGCAGATGTCCACTTTGCATCATATCAATTAAGTTAATTTACAACATGATATTATCATCTCCAAAAATATCATCAAGATCAATCATGATTCTATTAGTTTGTGTCTGCACCTCTATTAAGTCCTGTGTTTTATAGCCAAATGCCAATATCTTGTTGAAATCATCTTCAGCCTGAGTTTCAAAACCACGCGGATTTATGGGCAGTGTCAGGAATCTGAGCCATGGTGAAAAAACACATTTTATGCGTCATTTCCAAAATCAAAAGCTAGATTTTGGCAATTAATTTTGCATTAGAGCACGACAAATATTCCCTTAAGAGAGAAAAAACTTTCCACCAGTTCACCGACTCAAAGGTGAACCAATATTGTAGCGGACCAAAAAGTCGCCTTATTTTTGACAAAACAGTGTCAAAAAATTGTCATAGGCAGAAAATTTGAGTTCTTATGATGAAAGTTCTCTCCTTGCTTTGTGTAAAAAAAGTGGAACTTGAGGATGTTTCGTTTCACTGCCGGGGTATTATTCCTACCACTGGTGTTTTTCGCGTTCTTCTAAAAATCTCTCAAAGCATGATATGTTCAATTATTATTGCGCTCCACGGTTGAGTTTTTGCCTCATATTACGACGATGGAAGGGATGATTAGCTTATAGTACTTGTGTAATCACATCTGAACAAACCAATCGGCTTATACAAGCGCTATTCACTCGCTTGGTATGTTGTGATACTTGTAAGAGGAATGAAAAAATTTGTTTAACGGATAATTGATATTAATGGCTGTATTATGTTGATAACCTTTCTGTTCCATTGCTGGTATGCATGATTAAAAGGCTTTGACTGATCAGGAGCGTTATCTGTTATAAAAATTTTCAATTAAGTGTCGAAAATAATACAGAATTGCTTTGTTTTAATTTACTTCGCACTGAGATTAGTCCAGTCCACTCTCAACCAATCAGATGCAAAACTGAAACCAATCACCAGTTGGTCGGCCGCTTTTTCCCGCGCTTTGGGCAGTTTGGTCAGTTTTACTTTGAGTTCTCACTAGCTCTTTAGGGTATTTCCTTTGTGAAATCGATACATATTTTATAGATCAAAAATTTTCAACTTCTTGATTACAGGTTCAGTATGAGCGTTAAAAGTACTTCTTGATAGCATTTGGACAGCATTTGAGATCATGTTTTTCATATCACTACCGTTGTATTTAAAAAAGCGAGTTCATTTTCCTTCCATGTAAAGAAATAAAGATAAAAATGAAAAACTCTTGAGCTGCTTTATTTTTCCTTCTTGTTTCTTTTCGACGGAAATAATCAGAGGACAAATATCGACGTGGACGGGGGTGAGTCGCACGAAAATTAATGGATACGTTACACCTCAGGTCAACCCAAGCGCCACTTCCTCAGCATTTTGAACAAAGTCTTCTCCCAGCTGTAGGTTCTAAGCTTGCGTGGCACTTGAAAGGTGTAACCGAACCAGAGTCACTAGTGTATGGAGTCCAAAGTGCTAACCATTTATTTGGGCTGTATAGTCTCCCTCAAGAAATTCTGCTAACGCAACGAATCAGTTCACAGCCAATGTAACGGAGAACACGGCTTTTAGGTTAGCTGATTGGGACGAATGTCATGAATGACGTGACTGATAGCGTGAAATACTATTGTCACATCATACAGTTTATCCCATTTAGAACCGAATGTCATTTAATTGAGGCCTTTGTTTCATTTTGGGGTCAGTTTTAGAATTAGCCGGTGGCAAATCCTCTGCCTGCGTGGGTTTTTCATAAACTAGCTTAAAACGTAGCCCTTGTGTCATATCTTACTCTGTGTCTGCAGTACGCCACACTGGGACACTGCATTCGAGTACGTGCACTTCATCAGGCTGCTTATATGTTAGTAGCGCAATCGCCTACGATTTCCTAGTTTCACACGCACGCGCGCATGCGCATTACCTTGTCCTTTCCCCTAGGGGTTCTGCTACTACAAGTTTGGAGAGCACTGCAAGAGTTGCTTTCCGCTGCACCTTTAGCAACTCTATTGCTTCTCTCGTGCTCTCTTTAGTTTTTATCGAAAAAACTCCTCATAAGAAGTTTTCCCCAGCATATTAATGATTCCCTCGAGATTAATGACGTTTTTATCTTTGATCTATGTTTAAAATAATAAAAAATAAAACGCCAAAGACCAACTGGGAATGAGTAAATTATAAACTGTAAAACTTTATTTCAGACACGATAGATACTTAAAGCCAGAGGCTTGTGGGGTCGTGTTATCAACTAAAAATATAAACAACAAATATAGAAGGGTTAAACTTGATATCTGTAAAACAGTGCTCGATACATATAGTAGAGCGAGTATAATGTGTGATAGGCAGAAAAAAATCAATCAACTACTTTTCATCCCTACAGACCCGTTTCGTTTAAAAATCCCCTGATGAGTGGGCAACCACGAAACAGGTCTGTATGGATGAAATTTAGTTGACTGATTTTTTTCTGCCTATCACACGTTAAACAAAAAATATATATATACAACTTCTTTTAAATATTAATTCTATATATATTCCAGACACTGCCAAGCCGTCACTCCGAATCCAACAATACCAACAAAACCAATAAATCATTGATTTCTGTCGACACTCTTCGAACCCAGAATGACCGCCCAACAGATGGAATCCTAAAGCTGCACGAGATACTAACATAACCATCGAATCAAAAAATATCCTCATCCTCCCAAGGAACAATTCTAAAAAAGCATTATATACTAAATTAAAGAAGGAGAACCCTAAGAGTGTGTGAAATACTTAACATAACAATCGAATGAAAGAAAATATCAAAAGTGCGCGAGATTCTAATGTAACAAATCCTATGAAAAGAGTCCTAAAAGTAAACGAGATACTAACGAAACAATCCATAGAAGGACAACCTTAAAAGTGCATGAGATACCAAAGTGAAAAACTCGGCTTTGGAAGATCAACCTAAAAGCGCGTGAGATGCCAGTGTAACAATCCAGTAAAAGAGAGACCTAAAAGTGTGTGAGATGCCGGTGTAACAATCCAGTAATAGAGAGACCTAAAAGTACGTGAGGTGCCAGTGTAACAATCCAGCAAAAGAGAGACTTAAAACGGCGTGAGATGCCAGTGTAACAATCCAGCAAAAGAGAGACCTAAAACGGCGTGAGATGCCAGTGTAACAATCCCGTAAAAGAGAGACCTAAAAGTGCGTGAGATGCCAGCGTAACAATCCAATAAAAGAGAGACCTAAAAGGGCGTGAGGTGCTAGTGTAACAATCCAGTAAAAGAGAGACCTAAAAGTGTGTGAGGTGCCAGTGCAACAATCCAGTAAAAGAGAGACCTAAAAGTGCGTGAGATGCAAGTGTAAAAATCCAGTAAAAAAGAAACCTAAAAGCGCTGGAGATGCCAATGTAACAATTCAGTAAAAGAGACACCTAAAAGCGTTTGAGATGCCAGTGTAACAATCGAGTACAAGAGAGACCCAAAAGTGCGTGAGGTGCCAGTGTAACAATCCAGTAAAAGAGAAACCTAAAAGCGCTTGAGATGCCAGGGTAACAATTCAGTGAAAGAGACACCTAAAAGCGTTTGAGATGCCAATGTAATAATCAAGTAAAAGAGAGACTTAAAAGTGCGTGAGGTGCCAGTGTAACAATCTAGAAAAAGAGACACCTAAAAGCGCATGAAATGCCAGTTTAACAATCCAGTAAAAGAGAGACCTAAAAGCGCGTGAGATGCCAGTGTAACAATCTAGTACAAGAGAGACCTAAAAGTGCGTGAGAAGCCAGTGTAACAATCCAGTACAAGAGAGACATAAAAGTGCGTGAGGTGCCAGTGTAACAATCCAGTAAAAGAGAGACCTAAAAGCGCGTGAGATGCCAGTTTAACAATCCAGTACAAGAGAGACCTAAAAGTGCGTGAGATGCCAATGTAACAATCCAGTACAAGAGAGACATAAAAGTGCGTGAGGTGCCAGTGCAACAATCCAGTAAAAGAGAGACCTAAAAGTGCGCGAGGTGCTAAAGTGTATAAGATACTAAATTTAAACGTATTAATCTAAAGAAAGAGAGTCTGGCAGATGCTAATAAAAGTGGATTGACAACGCCTCGTTTTACATTTGGGTAGTACAAACTTCGAACTTCTCCTAAGATTATAGTTCAAAGCTTTCTCTTCTGGGAGAAGAGGGTGGAGTCTATGATTCTTATCGGTGGCGATCCGTTCGAAGAACTTTGACGTAATGACCTGACGCCTTTCAGAGAGGGTTGGTGGTGTGTGCGAGGTACTCGTGTCGCTTAATTACCAATGCAATGAAAGAGAATCCTGAACGTGTGCGAGATATTAATGTCATAACTTAGTGAAAGGGAATCCTGAAAGTGTAGAATGAGATTCTAACGTAACAATGGAATGAAGAAAATCCAAAAAGTGCTCGAGATACTAATTTACCAATCCAATGAAAGAGAAAGCTAAATATGTTCGAGATACCAACATAACAATTCAATGAAAGGAAATCATAAAAGTGCACGAAGTGCTAAGCAATAGGGGAAAATCTTTCTACAAATGAAAACTTGTGAGTTTTAGCGATCGGATAATCAAGGATAGTTGTTAGACATAAAATCACACCGCATATGCAGTATTAGACAAGAGAAAAGGCGGTTCAGTTCGACCGAATTACCGATCTTTTGTCTGCTTGCTACGCTACGTGTGTGTGTGCGTGTGTGGGTGTGCGTGGGTGTGTGTATGTGTGTGTAGGCGGACAGAAAACGCGTTAACGGGGTTTTAAGAACAATAAGGTACTAGCAAATATATTAAAGGGGATTTGTAAAAGCGCCGCAGTGAACAAGCTCTTAGCTCATATAATTTGAATATATCAACAAAGTTGAAATGGAAGATGAACGTAGAGTACGTTGTGGATGATATTCTTGTAACAGGGACGACAAATAGACCGGAGAAAGTACATGAAGAATCTTAAAAGTGATAAGAATAACTTTAAACATTATACGTGATTCAACTGACAGCCAATGTAGTTTTTGAAGAGCAGGTTTGATGTGATCATATTGTTTAGATCCGATAATAAGACGTGCTGCAGTGTTTTGAACTCTCTGGAGTTTGTCGAGTTCCCGTTTCGGTAAACCATAGAGGATACTGTTACAGTAGTCTAGTCGTGATATTACAAGAGCATTCACTAATAGTTTAAGGTTTTCATTAGTGAGGTATTAACTTATGCGCCCTATGGATCTGATGCCATTAGTTGCTTTCCTGCTTGTGACATTAACGTGGTATGTCAGTGTTAGATTTTTATCTAGAATAAAACCAAGATCACGGACTTTCTCAGTTAGTTCAATTTGAGAAAGAATACGTCGAACTTCACCCACGGTGAAAAAAAATTTGATGGATTGATTTGCTCGACAACTTCAGGCATGAAACCAGCCGTGATCTTCCTTTCAGCTTTGAATTTCCTTCTCTCCTTCATTGCTTGTTAGTTTTAGTTTCTATTTTTCTTTTCTTTACTTTATTTTCTTACAATATATATATATATATATATATATATATATATATATATATATATATAGAGAGAGAGAGTGGCGCTATATTTGCAGGCGCTATGGTCCTCACCTTAGACACATGAAAAATTATATTTGTTAAATGTCAACAGTAGCAAGTCACATGTTTGCATGATTTTCATAAATACTGCCTTGTTAATATTTCAGTTGCATTGATGTATAATGCCCCGTTGGGGTGCGTCAAAGATATAACGACCTTCTAAAGCTAACGGCTGGATGTTTTACGAAACTGAACCGAAAAGCTTTAGGGAAAATTTTGAGAAAGAACATGTCGAACTTCACCCACGGTGAAAAAACATTTGATGGATTGATTTGCTCGACAACTTCAGGCATGAAACCAGCCGTGATCTTCCTTTCAGCTTTGAATTTCCTTCTCTCCTTCATTGCTGCCGCAGGAAATTCTCTTATCCTCATCGCGCTCAAGAAACCATCTTCTCTTCACCCTCCTTCAAAGGTTTTGCTGTGTAGCTTAGCTGCAAGTGATCTATGCGTTGGATTAATTTTACAGCCTTTGGTGGCCACTCTGTTTGCTGCTGTTGCCATTGAATCTAAGTCTTTGTGTCGTCCCATGCTTGGCCTCAGCTACCCAATAGGTGTAGTTTTGTTTGGGGTCTCTTTGCTAACCTTGACGGCAATTAGCGTGGAAAGATTTCTCGCGTTAGAGTTAGGCGTACGATTTCGACTCGTTGTAAGTTTCAGAAAAATTCTTACACTTGTAATCTGTTTTTGGGTCTTAAATGTGGGTATGGCCGCTTTGAGCGTGTGGAATTTTTTAATTTTTCTTTGGTACGGCTTAATGTTGATTTTGACCTGTGTGGCAACTTCCACATTGACTTACGTAAAAATCTATGCCAGTCTTCGCCGTTGTCAAACCGTAGTGCACAACCAGTCGCTGAACGAAGAGGAGAATGAAACTCGTTTGAACATCGTTAGATTCAAAAAGACAGTATCTTGTTCCGTGTGGATTCTTATGACATTACTTTCTTGCTATCTACCTTATTCTATAGTAACAGCTTTAGCGACGCACAATGGTTTGACTCCATCTCTAGTCCTGGGCTGGAGGTTTACCTCATCAATCGTTTTCCTCAATTCATCATTGAATCCATTCCTCTATTGCTGGAAGATCACAGAGGTGAGACAAGCTGTGAAAGACACGATCAGAAAGCTCTATTTACTGGATTAAAGACCGAAATCATCTCATAATTTGGCGTGGATGTCAAGAGAGGATCAAATTTTGTGACGCACCGTACCGCAACTCTGCAGTTAGACATTTTTTTATGTTACGTTAGAAAGTCTGCTTTTTTTGGTTTTGTTTCAGAGGGAATCTCTGATTTTGGCTTCAAGGAAATAATCTTTAGGATCATACGTCCTTAGCATTAGGAAATATTAGGTAAGTGAAATGCTGATTGTCTATTTTCATGGAATGAAACTAAAACAGCCGAAAGAAGCAGTTTTTTAATTACAAAACATCTCGCGATACTTTGCTCTATTGATGAACACCTGTCATGTCCGCGATTTCAAATCATTTATTTGATCGGCTTTGTGCAAAATTTAGAATTGAGCAATCAACTATTCCAGAGTTTAAGTAGATGTAATCATTTACTGACTTATGTGACCAACTCAAGGAAAAAGGAGAACCTACGAAGGCGACTGTATCTGTCAAAAAAATAAGATATCTGATGGTTATCTTCTTTATGGAATAAAACAAAGCAAATATATCAGTAAGGTGATCCACATTAGGAACTGATGGTAATGATTCTGGTGGCATGGAGGAAACATGCCTCATTGTAATTAAAGGGCTTGTGTCATAGCAGGTACAGGATGTTTGCTTCTTAACAATAAAAATGCAAATTAAGAAGTTCAACGGTTAGGATAAAAGACTGACTCCGGGAGAAGACTTTGTATATGTTCCTCCGCTTATTAATGATAAAAGTGAAAAACTTAACCGTACATCATCACAAGTAAAATAAGATAAATTTATGAATGGTTTGTGGCCATTTAAAGATGAGAATAAAGAATAAAACGTCGACAATAAACGAGGTCTTCAAGACACCGGCTGGAACAAATGCAGACGTCATGTATGGGGGTTTTAATTAAAACTTCCCCTTTCTTTTTTCTTTTCTCTTTTGTTTTTCATTTACGGAAACTGACGATAATGTGCTTCTGCCGAGACACCTGATCATGCTGGTAGCCCATGACAGCGAAGAATATTTACAATGTGTTTCTTTGATGGAGTATTACAGAGGCTATTTACGGTTTCTATGCTTTTCGGTCGTTGAAAGGCTGCAGAGGAAATGAGCTTTCTTACGATATCGATTAAGTCGTTTGTCCAAATCTCGTATAATTCCAATTTGCTTTTGTTTTTGTTTTTTTTTTTGTTTTTTGTTTTTTTATTTTATTTATTTTAGATGAGCTTTAGTCTAATTTCGTGCGTGGTGGATACATACAAAGAACTAAAACCTTTCAATTTCCAAGATTTGATTTGTGATTCTTTTCTTACACCTATTATTTCCTTGAATGTTAGAAGAAAGAGTTTTGTTTCTCATTGGGATAATACCCTCAGGTGGATAAGTTATCCATTCTGATCGCCTCAGTGATCGATGGATAACGTATTGGCAAGTGTTAATGCGCCAATCTATAAGAAACAGAAACTCAGTAATTAAAAAGCCACCTAAAACTTTCGAGCCATCAAAACAACTCTTTGCATTAGCTGTTCGGACATTGAAACAACTCTTTGCATTAGCTGTTCGGACATTGAAACAACGTTTTCCATTAAGCTGTCTTTTGTTTCCATCAGCAAAAGTTTTCATACAAATTAAAAATATTTATCCTCAATTGCCGGGCTCAACCACCTGCCACGATTGTGAGAACTTATTTAAATACCAAGTTAGACAAAACCGAAAACTAAATAAAGCTGACATTGTTTTGAAATGACCGTCGTAATGGAACTTGAAATATATGACGTATCTCTGAAAAAGTTGTGAAGTAGCCAAAGTACCTTAGCCTTTTAGGAATGTGCTTTTTAAGAAGTGGTATTGAAATCGTAGTGATATTACGGTCTATTCAAGCAATAAATTCCAAACGAATCACAGTAAACTGAAAAAAAATTCATGCCTGCACAGACTAAGCTGTTCGCCCTGCGGAAGCTTATATCTCGGACAAGGAGCTCAGCCAACCCCTCCCTCCTGGATCTGCCCGCTCAACTCACTCCCCAAACGTTGCCTGAGACCTTCCAAACGCGTCACCGGCCTTGGCGATCTTTTCATACGATTCTGTTGTTGTTTTTTAATTCTTAGGGTTTTTTTTATTGGCTTTCTGATTTCCCCCCGCCAAGAAACCTTACAACCTTGCGATCTGATATAACAAAGAGGCAACCCCTGGGCACTCCACTTAGGTCTGTTACTCATCACTGAACCTGGACAAGCTATTCCTGACTGGAAGAGGTGGAAATAAATTTGTATGAAAAGGTATTAGTTGAGCACAACTTTTTCAGGTCAGCGGTATCTTCGTGAAGAGTGTATGATGAGAAAAAGATGGCGAAGTTACGGAACGTTGTGTGTGGCTTACTTCAAACAAGACGGCATTACGCCCGGTAAGGTTAAGAGATCTCTTTTTTGTTAACCATTTTCCATTTTTGATGCTGACTGAACGAAATATTTTCAAGGCTGTCAGAAGTCGGACGTTTCCAAGAGCCGAAAACTAGCGGAAAATATGAACCAGGACAGGTAGGCCGCTGGTGAAAAGCAACTTGAAAATCGGAACGTGTTAGTAAGCTTAAGGTGTTGTTTGGCTAAGGTCTCTTACAATACTTTTTCACCTTAGATCTGAAATGTTGGCCTGTTTGGAAAACTTAATGGGTTTCTAATCGACAGTTATGTAATATAACAGGAAATACGTCTTTTATTTCTTTTATTTTCGGTTCATTGTTGATCCCCTCGTATTTGTTACGACCCACACTTGACCTTGATTTGAAATTGTCATTTGACACACTTTTCGGAGAACAACGAACTAGTAAATTGGAAGGACATACATATCGTGTTTTTTGAAATGGAAAGATATTTTCAAAGATTAGGTCCAAACTACCGGCGAATATTACAGTGCCGTCTGTGATGTCGATAATGACCTGCACGCGTGATAATGAAGGTTTCCGAAAAGTTACGGAAACTTGAGGTTGACTCTGATGTGCAGAAGGCAATTTTTATTTTTGCTGTTTGTGTCGCGTTTAGGTAGTACAATACAATACAATACAATACAATATTCTTTATTTAACGAAGGTGACGTAATTAACCCAATGAGTTATCTAACTTACGGCCTTCACAACAATACAAACCCACCACCCACCCCAGGGGAGGACATCCATCATACAGTAATCTCGTGTGCGGGAAATTAACGTCTCCTACCCTAACCCTGCAGGAGATGGGACCTCCATTTATTTGTCCCTATCCAAGAAGACTAGAATATCTGACCATTTCTTGACGTTATAGAAAGGTAGCAAATTCTTCTCAATTATTTTAAGACCTTGAGTGTTGGTCCGGCCGGGGCTTGAACCCTCAACCTCCTGCACAACAGTCCAGCGCACTATCCATTGGGCTAACTGGTTATTAAAACATCAAAGTCAAGGAATTAAATTTTGGGATTACTATGCTAAGAGCGAGAGATTGATCACTCTACAGGATACCCAATGACCTGGTGTAGCTCAGGGACACCTCGCCAATTTGATAGTCTGATGCTCTACCACTGAGTTACAGTAATTTTGAGATTGATGTTTCTTTGAATAGAACAGGAAAAATGTTAAATCTTGAGCCTAGTCATTGAATAAAGCAAGTTGGCTGATTCTAGCAGGATGCATGTCCCTCACAAGTGTTGTTTTGAGTTTGAGAGCGATCTTTGCAGTAATGAACACTACTTTAGCAGTAGTGAAAATGAAGCTTGAAAAAAATTCAGGCCTGTATGGGATTCAAATGCATGACCTTTGTGATACTGGTGTAGTGCTCTACTGCAGTTCACATATAATTATGGTTTTCACATCTTTACAAACATTGACTACAAACTAATATAATGACCAGCTCCCAGTTAGCTTGTTAGCTCAGTTGGCAGAGCACTGCACTGGTATTACCGAGGTCATGGATTTGAATCCTGTACAGGCCTGAATTTTTTTTCAGGCGTTATTTCCACTACTGCTTGAGTAGTGTTCATTACTGTGAAGATCACTCTCAAACTCATTTCTTTAATTGCAGTTCACCTATATGGTTTTCATATATTCACAAACATTAAATGTTGTTTTATATATCCAGTGTACCAAAAAGTTCTCAGGTAGCTCAGCAGTAGAGCATGACATGTGAAATATAAAGATCTGGGACGCATTTCCTCCTAGGCAACTTGGGATCTTTTCTTTGTCATTGCTTAGGGAAAAACACACTACGTTTCTCAATACTTTATTAGTGCCAGTTTTCCCACTGTGTGTTCAAATAATATTATGTCAAATGCAAGCTTCTTTTGAATGGGAAGATACAGTTTATGTACATAATTCCTGACTTTTTTGCTTTTTTTTTTTTCTATTTCCTCAAAGCTTTTTCTGCACAGATTATTTGGTTATAGAGGGGTGATACTATTCACTTGGTCAGCAAGAGTTTATGACAGAGATAAAGAAACAAGGGAGAATGAAAAGTGAGTTTATTTCTTCCAAAAAAAATATTAGATTATTGTACTTAATAATGAATGAATATTGATAGAGTTGCATTGAAACTAAACCTGTTTGGAACTGTAGCTTTTCATGTAATTATCATCAGGTTTCTTATTCAAAGGATTTTTCTCTTTTTCCTCAATTTTTTTCCCCTCCAAGAAAACCAACAAATTCCTATCAGCCATTTCACCTCCTTCTGCTAAATTCAGTCTGGTGAATGATCTGTATTCAAATGATTTGATTTGGAGACTGTAATATTGAATGTTAAAACACATAATTATGCAATACATTGTGAAAGAATCTTAAGATTAACTTCTACTTTATTGTTCACCAATGGATTGGAAATGGTTATTTACTTCCCTTTCTTACTTCAATAATCTGAGCACCCTTTTATTTTGGAACCAAATGGTTTATGGCATGATGGTGGACATTTGAAATGGCATTTTGTAGTATCATTTGCAAGGCTAATGACCTTTATTTGGCTTTCAGATCCTTTGATGAGAATGGATCATACAATCCCGGTAAAGAGATAAAGGCAGAAACACAGACGTACTATCAGGCACTCATTGATAACAGAGATTCTCCATTTGTGGTAAGTTTACGAGAACCAAAACCACCTGTCTGCAAAACTGCTGAGTAAAGTTGACTTGCAGACCATAAGCCTACTGGCTTAATATTTTGTACAAAATACTGTCATCTCCAATCTATTCTAAATTAACTTCACATTTCAAAATTATTAGAAAGTTTTTTTCCTTGTGAAATTAAACAAATTATGTTCAAATACATCCTTTTGTCTTAAGCTTTTCATCATCATCCTTATCAGTATTTCACAATACTTCTGAGTATTAAGTGTATACTGTACATGTTTCATTTTTTGGAGTGATTTCCAACCATATGTTTAAGTTCCTTTTCATTGTGCTATTACCCCCTATTATTTAAAAGCTTGCACAATCCTTCATGTACCTTTATATTCTTTCCCAAATTTGGAGATGGTAGAGATGTTACATTTTACTTGAGACATTCTTTATATTTTCAATTAAACTCATCCACAACAGCTGAGTGTAGGGATGGTGCCTGAATTTAAGGTAAAGCCACTGACAAGCTGAGGACAGAGGGTAATCATGACAACCCTGTGAATAACAACCACCAGGCACCATCACACTGAATTAAATGCACTGAAAAACATAAGGCACTTGCCTTTACTTACCAAAGGGAGGGTAGGGTTAGGAGCAAAAGGCTTCACACAAAATCACGTGTGAGTTGTGACTTGAGCAAAATGGCCTGACCTCAGAAGGAGAGCTGTGAGTTACATGGACCTGTGATAAAAGTGTTAGACCACCCTGCATCCTGAGGGGAGACTATTGGCCAGCATTGTCTGGAGTTTAACCTTGCCTAAATTACATTTAGCCACATGACAAAATGCAACAACAATTTTTTAGTCAGCATTGTTTTTGTTGTCTGAGCTTCACTTTACTCTGTACAATGCACAGGCAGCCACATGTATTTTTTATAAGTTTTAAAGGAGGTATTTTATTGTTGTGCTGTGGGAAAATACTTTCAGAATACTTAATTTTCTTTTTTTTCTCATTTCAGAGAGCTCAACCAGAAATTGTGACATTCCTTGGGTATGAGAGTGACAATGCTCTTTATACAATTCCAGGTGATGACAAGAGATTTTTTCTTGTTAATATGTTTGCAACACTATTTTCTGGCATTAAAACAGTGAATTGCACAAAACTGCCCTCTTTTAGGTGAGCTTTTAAATGCTTTACTTAAAAACTCTTAAATTGTGAATGGAAGAAAATGAGTGAGCATGCTTGCTTGCAGTTTTGCCATGCCCAAGTTTTCACTTGCTAGCTTCTCTTGAATTTGGCCAGTGGGTCCATGGAATAAATATATCTTATTAGAGGTTTTGTTGTGTAGTATTGCTGAGCATTTTTACGAGTTGTGCTGTATTTTGATGAGCCCGTAGGGCGAGTCAAAATACAAACAACAAGTAAAAATACTCAGCAATGCTACACAACAAAATGTCTAATAAGAGATTTATTATCCAACACGCCAAATTATTATTTCAGTGCAGGCAAATTTCACAGATATTTCTAGAGTATAAATATCCTGTGATATTTGCAATTGGATAATAAGAAAGAATGAGAAGCTATTCAAACCACAATGTATGTTGTTGTTAATATCTATTTTGGTTTAGGTTTGGACTACATTTCCCAGGAAGATATCCTTCCCTATATGGTTTCTGATGCATTTTCCCGTCCAATCCACCATGAACTTTTTGATCGCTTCTTGTATCCTGAACCTGGAAGAGGTGCAGTGTAATTTAAATGAAAACCCTTCGTCCATGGATTGTGCTTGCACATCCTACAGCCACTGACTGGTACTCCTTCTTTGAAATTTTCATAATTTCCCTCCTCTGAAATATAGAGGATATTACATGGTTGCATGTGGATACAAATTTTATATTTAAGGGGGTGGGTGAAAAAAACAAGTAAGAGACATCATCAACAGGGAGAAATAAATTGATGTCCACAAGCGTGCATGTAATGTTTTCTTTTCTTTTCTGGTTTTTTTCTTTTTTTGTTTTACATGGATACAACTACATTTCTAACTCAAAGACAGTTTTAAAGCACAAGTTTTTTAAGCACAGAATGCAGAGGTCACCTGCATGTTAACTCTGCTTGCAGAGGAGCTCTCTCAACTCTTGCAAAAAGTTGAATGCATGCATTCTCGTGTTACCTCATGCAACTGTCCATCATACATGATCACTTATCGCCAACACAGGAGACACTTACAAGTGTTCCTTATAAGGCAATCAATGTTTATAGTCTCTCAGTTTAAATCCTACATGTAGCTGCATTTACATATTTTGGATGAAAGTCCAAGGATAGAGGTTAATGTAATCCTTACATATACGTATTCCCTGGGTGTGACATTCAAAACCATCTTTGGCCTACTGCAACAACATCTATTCAATCTCTCTTTTCCTCATACACTATAGGGGCTACTACCTCTATCCACAGCCTGTGTATTTTATTGCTTTCAGTGCCTCCCTAACTACAGGTGTTTAAAAAAAGAGTAGCTACTTATAAACTTTGTAAACTCTGTAAAATAAAAGAATTTGTTTTCCTTGATAGAGCCGTCTTTTGCTGCACGAGAAGCACTCCAATCCTGGCAGGAGAAAAATCATAAGTGGTTAGAATTAACAGATGTACATAGAGAGTCAACAAACAATGTAAGGATTACTGTCATGCCATTTTACATGGGAATAAAGGTATGTTGAGTATCGGTATTTTATGTCAGCAAAACACTTACAGGTTTACCCTTCATGGCATAGTGTGAATACCAGGGTGTGGCACAAGGTTTGACAGATATATGCAGAATAGAACCCCAACCCACGACTGTGAAAAAACTCCTTATAATACAACACAATTTAGTTTTATGAACCCAGTTGATACTATAAATTGGCCACCGGAGAGAGTTTCGTAAAGCTGAAGTTAGAGCGTTAGCCCTTCGTCAGCAGCTGTCAGCCGCTCTGTTGTGATACCCCCCCCTCCCCCACCAGCACAACACCACAGATTCTTTAGAAACTTAACCTCTTATACTTTTATAAGAGAGACTTATTCAGGGTCTATCTCCTTACGATCGGATAGAATGTCGAAGCGGATAGAAACAGCTAATAGCCCAGCAGGATTTATTCTCTGTTTTTATGTTATCCAGAACCAGATCTCTGCCGATTTTAATCATCTGTTGATGTTCTTGTTTTCAGAACACTCTTCCGACACCAGATTATTGGGTATGCAATGTGCAGATATTCATTACTCCTTGTTTTGAATAGTTACTTGTGATACTGACGTTATATTCTCCGTTTTAGTGGCGCTATTGTATCAGAATTGAAAATCTTGGTCAGGAGACTGTACAGCTTCGTGAGAGACATTGGAGAATATTTAGTCTGGCAGGCACATTAGAGACTGTTAGAGGGAGAGGTGTTGCTGGGCAGGTAAGATTTGACACAGGACGGGAAGGGGCGTAAGAATGCCTTTCAAAAGTTCTAAAAAATGTTATTTGAATTCATGAGGAAGTCCTTAGTGGTGAGAACCACTTTATGATGCTCTGTTAGGATTCTTTTTCGGTGACTTGTCTGGACAACCTGACTAAATGCTGGGTTTGATTCCAACAACCCTTGTGTCCTGCACAGGTAAACGAATGATATCCTAGCCCTGGTGTCCTTGTTTTCATAAAACAGAACACCCATCACAGCTTTATAAGTTTAACTGAGCGTCGAAAGTATTCTGGGATCGCGTCGCTTTTATTCCTGAACTCTCAGTGACTGGTGTAGAAAAGTCGACCAATCAAATACCAAACTACACTTGAACTGATCACGGATCGATCACTAGCGTTTTGCTTCGCTTCAGAAAGTTTTTCGGTTCTTATTGGCATCTTCCTACATGTTCCTTTGACAGGCCATTGCAATCTCTTTGGGTTTGGTTTTTTATATAATCGATCGAAATGCGCCTTTAGTTAACTACCCTTATACCATTACGCTTGAGTCACTGTGTCGGAATGTGTTACTTAGATGTACCTCACTCTGTTGGCGAATCTTCGCTTCCTACTAATACAAAGTGTTTCGTGTCTTGAATTCTAGGAGCCTATTCTTTCGCCGCAACAACCGGCTTTCCAGTACAGCAGTCACATATCACTACAGGCACCCAGTGGAAATATGTGGTGAGTGGAAGGGGCTTTTCGCTGAGTGATACTGAGTAATTTTTTGATTGATTGTGGATAGTAAGAGCAATTTCTACTTAAGTGTTCGGTGTTAATGCACCATGACTTTGGATTTGCTTCACTTCGCCGTGTGATTGATCCAAAAAACCCGCGCCACTCTCTCAACAAATAATCAATCAATCAATCAATCAATCAACTTTATTTAACGAGGGTTACACGGGACAGTGCTTCAACTGAGTAACTAGTGGCCCTCATAATAATAAGATTAAAAGCTTAAACCGATCTCGACTCGTCACTTGTGTTACCCGTGCCACTTTCTCAACCAACGATATTCAAAACCGAAACCAATCTCGACTTGATCACTCGTGTTTTCCCGTGCTTCAGTATTTACCTTGAATTTCTGTTGGCTGTGATTGAGTTAAAAAACCCACGCCACTTTCCTAACCAATAACATAAAACTTAAACCAATCTCGACTTGGTCACTCGTGTTTTCCCGCGCTTCAGTATTTACCTTGAATTTCTGTTGGCTGTGATTGGGTTAAAAAACCCACGCCACTTTCTTAACCAATAACATATAAAACTTAAACCAATCTCGACTTGGTCACTCGTGTTTTCCGGCGGTTCAGTATTTACCTTGAATTTCTGTTGGCTGTGATTGGGTTAAAAAACCCACGCCACTTTCCTAACCAATAACATATAAAACTTAAACCAATGTCGACTTGATCACTCGTGTTTTCCCGCGCTTCAGTATTTACCTTGAATTTCTGTTGGCTGTGATTGGGTTAACTAACCCACGCCACTTTCCTAACCAATAACATATAAAACTTAAACCAATCTCGACTTGGTCACTCGTGTTTTCCCGCGCTTCAGTTTTTACCTTGAATTTCTGTTGGCTGTGATTGGGTTAACTAACCCACGCCACTTTCCTAACCAATAACATATAAAACTTAAACCAATGTCTACTTGGTCACTCGTGTTTTCCCGCGCTTCAGTTTTTACCTTGAATTTCTGTTCGCTGTGATTGGGTTAAAAAACCCACGCCACTTTCTTAACCAATAACATATAAAACTTAAACCAATCTCGACTTGGTCACTCGTGTTTTCCCGCGCTTCAGTTTTTACCTTGAATTTCTGTTGGCTGTGATTGGGTTAACTAACCCACGCCACTTTCTTAACCAATAACATATAAAACTTAAACCAATGTCTACTTGGTCACTCGTGTTTTCCCGCGCTTCAGTTTTTACCTTGAATTTCTGTTGGCCGTGATTGAGTTAAAAAACCCACGCCACTTTCCTAACCAATAACATATAAAACTTAAACCAATGTCGACTTGATCACTCGTGTTTTCCCGCGCTTCAGTATTTACCTTGAATTTCTGTTGGCTGTGATTGGGTTAAAAAACCCACCCCACTTTCCTAACCAATAACATATAAAACTTAAACCAATCTCGACTTGATCACTCGTGTTTTCCCGCGCTTCAGTATTTACCTTGGATTTTTGTTGGCTGTGGTTGGGTTAAAAAACCCACGCCACTTTCCTAACCGATGACATATAAAACTTAAACCAATCTCGACTTGATCACTCGTGTTTTCCCGCGCTTCAGTGTTTACTTTGAATTTTCTTTGGTTGTGATTGGTCCAATAAACCTGCGCCGCTTTCTCAAGCAATGATGTTCAAAACTTGAACCAATCTCTACTTGGTCACTAGTCGTATATGAGAACGATCCTTCGCAGTAAAGCACTATTTGAGCAATAGTGAAAATCAGACCTGAAAAAAATTTCAGGCCTGTACGGGATTCGAACCACTGACCTCTGCGATACTAGTGCAGCGCTCTACCAATTGAGCTAACAAGCCAACTGGGAGCAGGCCATCAAAATTAATTCGATATAAACCCGTAGATGATAAATCAAACAACAACAAACATATGAAACATATGTGTGAACTGCGGTTATGAGACGTATATGAGAACGATCCTTTGCAGTAAAGCACTATTTGAGCAATAGTGAAAATCAGACCTGAAAAATATACGTCTCATAACCGCAGTTCACACATATGTTTCATATGTTTGTTGTTGTTTGATTTATCATCTACGGGTTTATATCGAATTAATTTTGATGGCCTGCTCCCAGTTGGCTTGTTAGCTCAATTGGTAGAGCGCTGCACTAGTATCGCAGAGGTCAGTGGTTCGAATCCCGTACAGGCCTGAAATTTTTTTCAGGTCTGATTTTCACTATTGCTCAAATAGTGCTTTACTGCGAAGGATCGTTCTCATATACGTCTCATAACCGCAGTTCACACATATGTTTCATATGTTTGTTGTTGTTTGATTTATCATCTACGGGTTTGTATCGAATTAATTTTGATGGCCTGCTCCCAGTTGGCTTGTTAGCTCAATTGGTAGAGCGCTGCACTAGTATCGCAGAGGTCAGTGGTTCGAATCCCGTACAGGCCTGAAATTTTTTTCAGGTCTGATTTTCACTATTGCTCAAATAGTGCTTTACTGCAAAGGATCGTTCTCATATACGTCTCATAACCGCAGTTCACACATATGTTTCATATGTTTGTTGTTGTTTGGTCACTAGTGTTTTCCCGCGCTTTAGTAGTTTTTATTATATTTTACTTTGAATTTTCGTTGGCTGTGATTAGTTAAAAAAACCCGCGCTACTTTCTCAACCAATAAGATTCAAAACTCAAACCAAACGCGATGTGGTCCCTTGCGTTTTCCCGCGCTTCAGTATTTACTTTGTATTTTCGTCGGCTCATTCTTCTCGAACGGCGAGTCAAGAGTCAAAATGTATCAATTTGGTGTTGCTGGTCGAATTCACTCGCCACCTAATATCATGGGCCTACCAATTTCGTGGAGCAAATAGGCTGAAGTGCGGGAGGACAGCGAGTAACTTGGTCGTGATTGGTGTCACTTTTCCATAAAACTGGTATACGAGATGGTATGAGTTTTCTAGATCAACCACTGAGGAAAGTAAAGCAAAGCAAATACACCCTATTTTGCTTTCAATCACTCAATTGAAAACTGCTCTCTTCCCGTTCTAATTTTTTTCTTTAACCTATTTATTCCTTCGTTTTTATTCATACAATCCTCGCGGCAATTAGGATACCATAATGTAGAAATTATCCATTCAATTCCCATAATTTTACAGTGCTTTTAATTTGATCTTCACCTGTCATTACAGCCCAATTTTCTTTTGGAGATGTCCTGTAGCTGTTTTTCTCTTTATCTTTGCTTTTTAGGGGTAAATATCGCTTCGAACGCTCAGACGGAAGTTCGTTTGAAACTCCCATACCTCCGTTTGCTCTGGACAGCAGAGAAGAGGATACACCTGATTCTCCGGGAGCTTCATCAAAATGAATTTATAAACTTGATGCCAGCTTAGCTTAGCTTAGCTTAGCTCAGCAGTCCATTTCTTTTTAGTTAAGCGGGAAAAATGAGAGCCGCGTGAGAGAATGGGGCGAAAGCGTGGAAAAAATGTAAGGACGGAGAAGAGGGGGGGTGGGGAAGCAAGGGTTAATTTCATCGTCTATCCCGGGACTTCAATTACGCAGATTGCAATAACCCGACCCAGTCTACCTCCGTCTCTAGCTTATTATCTCGCTTTGTTCAAAAAGTCCTGGAACATCTAGAAAAGAAAATGTCAGTGCTCAGCTGCAGACTCTTCCCTTTCTCCCCTCCCCCCTCCCCCCATGCTACAAAATTTTTCTCTATAAAGTTTTAGATTCTATTTTGCCGGTTTTTTTTTTTTTTTCGCTTTTGTTTTCTATTCGCTCGCTATTTGCTCTCTTTGCGGACGCGGACGCTCTGCTCGCTTTCGCACTGTGTAACTCCCGCTTGGCTTAGCTAAAACGAAGCGGAAAGACTGTGTAAAACCTAGATATTTGTCTTCGCGTATTATTATAATTGAAACAGCTATTGTTCACTTTACAACTAAACTAACATGTTTAACATTTCAAGACCTAACTGCAATGGATTTCTGCTGCACGGAGAAGTTGTCGCGACAGAACAAACTAAGATGCTCAAGGATTTGAGATGATCATTTTATCTGCCAAAATATGGATGTTGCCTATTATGTGAAACAAGCTGCATATCGAAGGTTAAAAGCTGTTCACATAGGCTTCATTTTTTTGTTTCGGGTATGAATCTATTTTGGTGAGGTCTTCGTGGCCTAATTGACCTGTTTTTCCATAGTGATACTGATGACGCAACGGAAAAGCGTTGCGTGTCACTTCTTTCAGGCAATGTTTCCTCGGTTCTTCGTGTGGTGGACATGTACGGTCGTGGACAGCATATTGCGGGATAATTTATTACCCTCTTCAAAGCACTTAGAAGGGCACTGGAAGAGCAAACCGCTTCATTGCGAGATCAATGAATAAGGCAGGGGTGGTATAAATCTTCCATTGATTTTTTCCAAGATTGCTAGTTTCAAAATGTCAACAAAGCATGTCAAGAGAACATCAACTGATTTCTCTTCAGCATGTCTGATATTGCGCACAAGATAGCAATGAGTGACTGGGCGGGTCAATCGCTGTCCGTGTGGTATTTCAGTCGAATCATAGCGGTGAATACTTTGAAAGAACGATTTTTGATCTTATCTTTCTTTTACCCGACTCAGTTCCGTTTCTCCTTGGTTAAAGCGAGAGACAATTTTTTTTGAATTCTTAATCTTGGTTTTACACTTTCGTGGCACTGTGGATGGCAAAAAAAAGGTGGGGAAGTTATTACATGACTTGATTTAGGAAAGGATCTGTGACCGAAACCACCGAATAACAAGAATTACTCGTCCCGGATGTCTTGTTCTTATCTTTTTTCAATCCATGATCAAAATCGCAAAAATTAGTCTCTTTTTTTTGTTGTTTACGTCAGATTGACCATTTTTCTAAGAGAAACTCACTACCTGTCATTAATTGATGACCCATTGGTTTTTTTTTTATTCCCTTAAATCAGGTTACGAATGTATGAAATATTGATGTTCTATAAATAGGCGAAAGGTCGTCAGCCCGACGTTTAACAGATGGGTACCTTAACTTTTTTTGTACAGAATCATTAAATATGAAGTCTTTTTCTGATAATTTTGTTTATCTGCTGTTCTCGGAGATTTTGGAGAACATTGCTGTTTGATTTCAAATGTGCAAAAAGGTTAGAGTGGGTTTTTCCTCCGATTTTTTCTTTAGGTTTCTTGCGGCGGAGTTAAGTTAAAATTTGTTGTACTACTCTTCTTAGAGAGCAATTAAGAGAGGCCTTGGACCCTGTTTATAAAAATCCGCCACCAAATGGAAATTTGCTATGTTTATTTGATAAACGGGTTAATTTTTTGACAGGGAGAAAATGACAAAATTCGTCCAGCCATTTATCTGATTTATCATCGCATTTAGATGATATGTTTGAAGATATTCCTATAGTTTTTCTCGATGTTCAAGTACCACTCTTGGTTTTAAAAACCAGCTAACTATCAGTTGCAAGGGCCGCCTAATGTACACGAAAACTAAACTCGGTTTAAGTTCAGGTTAATCTGACAGTACGTAGTGCTAATCTTGTTACAGACTTGCTAATAACAAAAGGTTTGACAAAGCCGAGAGGGAAGAAAGAAACGCTTTAGGGCTGAACGATTAACCCAGGAAATGGCGCATTTTGTATCAGGCACGTTCATCTTAGAAAACTTGCAATTCCTCTTCGGCAGCTGTTCCCGGCGGTGCTTGTGCAATACTGCGTGGACTTTGAATTTTCTCCGATTTGCAATTTTCGAAGATCACAATATACGTGAATTTAAAATGATTAAAATTGTACGAAGACCTCGGCGTAGGCGAAAATGTCAAAAAATTGTGCACGTAGTCGGCGCTATTTTGGAAGAATATATCATTCTTGAAAACACAGTCTTGCACCCCTAACAACCAGGCGGCTCTCACTCGATTCTCAACAGTCCTCGCTCTGTTCACTTGTTTCCTGTCGCTAGTGCGTGGAAATAAAAGGTATCGTGTATAAAACCAATGATCCTTGCAGCTCACCAGCTAAGGATCTTCATCTGTAGGTCAAAGAAGTTCAAATTTCATGAAAGAATTAAAGATCTTATCTTGTTTAGTAAACGGAATACAAAGATGTCGAAGTCTGTATTGGGTTGACAGCTCCGCATTTGATCGATGGCGCTCTCAAAGCGAATATATGTTGTTTTTGCAACATATGCGAGCCATTTTGGCTCGACCGGAAACAATTATCATACTGAAAAATAGAAAGATCAGCGAAGGCTGCTAATTGCTATTGTAACCTTGTTGGAAATTTCCACGAACATATTCTCCTTAATAGGTTTTGACAATTTGCGTTGGATAAGTGGAGAGATTTTGAACAGCAATCAGTTCTAAGTGCGTGATAACCTGTTTGATTAATTTATTTTTGGACTTCCAGAATTTTTATTAGGTTTGTTTCTGTGGCTATTAATTTCTATTCTTAGTTTTGACTAATTTAACTGTGTTGCTTTCTCTTTTCTCTTACCCCTCTTGATGACGAGCTACTCAAACAAAATTGGATTTTTCGCCGTACTAAGCAGCTTTTGTTTGTACGTGTGGTGAGGAAGTCAAGAGGTTCCATTGTCTTAGAAATCGCCATTATGGACATTCCTCCTACTCAACACCAGTATAGAAGATGTTTTTTTATTTTAATTTTATCAGTTATCCAAAGCAGACTCCGGAAATGTAAAGGACGTCAGTTTTAACTCCTTGTTCTTAAATTAGTTCAAAATAGACAGTGACATGGGATCTGAGTTCATCTGTTAAATTACCAGCAGTCTAAATGGGCACCTTTACACTAATGAGATTTTTTTTTTTAGCATGAACACAAATTGTTCTCCGTTGCTTAGCGACGCCTGCGTCAGCTCACTTGAGTTTGAAAGACTTAGCTAATAAATTAAGAATCTCTTTTGCTTTTGTTACAGTCTTGCTTGTGGTTTTGGGAAAGGGCACTCGAGCGAGAAACGATTTGTTATTGTTTGAATTAAATTGTAATTTCTCAATTTTCTTTGGTGAGGTTTTAAAATATTTCCGTGTATGGTGTCTTTGTCTTACAAGTATGTCTTGGTAAATAGATACAGTTTCCTTGGTCAGATCGTGCATTCGCTCAGATCCGCTAACGTGGGTGTCTTCAAAAATTCTTCAGCAAACTTTTTGTCTCCATGACAAATGACTTCTGATTATTGTAGAACATTCTATGAGCAATGTGAAAGTGCTGTTCTTTAATGATGAGTGTGAATGAGCAATTGAATAAACCTCTCGCTCTCTCGCTCTGCGTTGCTCTTTATTTTTAGATCGCCCCGGGAACAGCCAAATATGGCGATGTTCTCCAAATATAGCACAAGCGGGTTCTCTCGAGGGTCAACTTGGCTACTGCGCATGAGTGAAGTTAGTTTACTCACAACACTCAACATGGATTTGGAATTTTATAGAATCGTTTAATATAATAATTACTAGTATTCGTTAAGCTTGTTTAAAGTTAACTTCCAAAGCGTTGTCGTCGATCTATTGTTGCAAAGTCTTCATCGCATGAGACGCATATATTTGCCACAGAAATGCACGGCAGTATGAACTGGATTCGCGAGCGGGAACGCTCTGCGGCGACAAGAGATGTTTTAACTCGCAATTTATTTAGGTAACTGAAATGAACAGATTGTGGTATTGTTAAGCCGCAAAATGCCATCCTCCAGTATACCGGTCCCAGATAGGGATCTGGGAAATTCTCCGTCTTCTCGAAAAAGTAACGTGGAGGATTTACGAAGGCATAACAACAAACTAAAGTCAGATTTGGAAGCAGAGCGCGCGAAGGTTCGTCAGGTTTTGCGTGATAAGTCTGCAGAGTTAAAGCGGATCCAGGACGGATTTGAAAAAGAAAAGCAAAGAGCCATCGAACTAGCGACGAAACGACTACTTACTGAACATGCGACAGAGCTAAAGAAAGCTCGAGATAACACTGCCAAAGAGAAAGATAACGAACTTAGACAAGTACTCAAATTTAAGGAGGAAGAAGTTAAAACTATGAGGCAACAAATTACTGATGAAAAGGAGAAAAATAGACATGCCGAGGAAGAGTTGAGAAGGGTTTTAGTCGATAGGAGTAAAGAAGGAGAAGATCATTCTGAAGTAGAGCGAAAATTACGCAACGAAATTGCTACACTTAAAGAACAGAAGCAAAAGGCTGAGGAGATATATCGAGCCAAATGTTCGGCGGACAACGAAAAAGCTGAACTCATTCGTCGCTTGAAAGCTGATCATGAACTCGAACTTCAAAAATTTGTTAAAGACTCGAAACGTGAATCGATCCATAGTTTACAACAGAGGAGGTTGACCGAGAAGGCATTAGAAGAAAAGGAACATGAATTGGCTTATAAGGATCATTTAGCAAAGAAACTCGAAGCCGAGAAGGACGACCTTCAAAGAAAATTGTCTGGAGATGTCGAAATGGTGCGGCGATCAAGTCTTCGAACAGGCGCTCCGTTTGATTTAGGTGCCAGCGATCGCTTGGACGAAAGTGTAAGTATCGATTATACATGGAAATTTGTTTCCTTTCTTCTAAAAAAATGTAGTAACGCTTGAATTATTTTTAGTTTTTGTTAGGTTTGTTGTGGATTTAAACTAATTAGGATGGCTTCCTGCCGCTCTCTATCGCCTAAGTGAAAATTGATTTCCTTCTACACGTTCCACTTGTCTCTGTTTATAACAACAACGTACAAAGCCCTGCTTTTTCTTCAGTTTGATTCCTAATCATGTTTATGTCTATTTTTTTACAATCAGTGATACTTTGTTGGTTTAAACGGTGTTTTACTTCCGTTGATATGTCGTGAACAACTTGATATAACATTCAAATTGGATTAGAGAAGTGGATGATTGAAAAGATATAACAACTTATATTACACACAAGGTGTTCTCTCTTGTTATTCTCTTAATCACGTCATTAGAAATTTAAGTCTCAAACGGTACAGGGATCTTTCTTTTCAAAATGCTGGTTGATAAACTATTTCATATTCATTTATTGGTAGAAATTCCGCTTGTAAAAATCGATACATAATTCCGGGTAATGGCGGTATTGATATTCGATTGGCGTCCGATCAAGGCTTTTATGAGCGTAGATGAGTTAAGGAAACAAACCGGTAAACTTATGAGAACACCTATTAGCACATGACTTTTAAAGTTTTTGTTTCCAAGGCGTTTGTTTATTAAAAATTGTTTCCATGCATTTGCCAAAATTGAGTATACGATGAATAAAAAAAAAAAAATTATATGAAGTTCATATATTTTGAACTGCGGTTATAGATAAATAGTGCTCTCTACTGCGAGGATCGTGCATCAATACGTAAAATTGAGTATATTATTTCTAAGGATATTGTTTGTTTTTCTGCATGTACATCACCTCAGCATTACATTGTCTCGGTAAGTAGTAGGTTTCCCCCTCATGAACGGTTTATTTCAGCCTCTTGAAGGTACCAGTACAAAATGTGCAAAAAATACGCAAAAGTACAGATGAGGTGAATGTTATTGCAAAATGATTTTTGTAAGGAATAGTTAAAGGCTAATGTGACATTATGGAGGGGTTAGGCTCGATATCTTTTGTTGTCAGCTTTTAATGACATGTATATCTCCATTTAGTCAAGTGTTTTTTATTTGGTAGTCTTCATTATTTTCATACACAATACATTATGGTGCATACTTTTCCACTTGCATTTTTTTGGTACAAATTTATGATGATTGGTTTTGCTTTTTTGATGAATGTTTTTTATATCTACTTTTTGCCAATGTGGAGGCACCGTGGCCTCATGGTTAGTGCGCTCGACTCCGGATCGAGTGGTCCGGGTTTGTGCCCCGGCCAGGACATTGTGTTGTGTTCTTAGGCAAGACACTTTACTCTCACAGTGCCTCTCTTCACCCAGGTGTATAAATTGGTACCGGAAATTTATTGCTGGGGGTAACCCTGCAATGGACTGGCATCCCATCCAGGGAGGAGCAGAAATACTCCTAGTCGCTTCATGCTACAGAAACAGAAGTTAAGCACCGGCCTAATGGGCCACTAGGCTCGTAAACAGACTTTACCTTACCTTTACTTTTTGCCAATAAGGCCAGAATGTATCTCCTTTTGATTATGCTTTGTCCAGAGGTATTGCTCGTTTGGCTAATTTTGCAGTTTTAATTTAAAACTAAGTAGGGAAGTTTTGCATAACAGGGGAACATGATCTTTCTAATGTAAGTGAAAATGGATTTCATGTGGTGCCAGCAGCCAGGAAAAAGCTTTAAAAACAGTAGCCCTTAGGTTTATCCAATTGTCTTATGAATCTGTCTAGGCAAGTATACATATAAAAACTGTACACGTTGTTATTTTGCTGATAGTTTAACTAATTATATTTTCCTTTCCAAATCTTTCAAACAATGTTTGATTATTATCTATTGCTGAAGTGTTATCTGTTATTTATATTGGCTGCTATCCTAAAATATTTTTGTCAACTATTATCATTTCTGCTATATCCCTCTTAATTTTGAGTCATACACTTCTCAAGGCTTCTGTTTTTGGTCTTCTAATATCTCCTGCCTTTTTTACCTTCTTTTTGTCAGGGTTAGGGGTTACTCCAGACCCTCAATTGACTCAAAAGCTCAATAATCTTTGTTGTTGTTTTTTTTTTTGCCATAATTCTGGAGAAGCGATGACTATACATGATTTGACAAATTGAGCCTTGATTCTTTCATTTGGTCATTTTCCCATCCCATTTTCATTTGGTTTGTATCTTTTCAAGTTTTTGTACTTTTTCATCTGGAGAATATTGTTCAAAAAATGTTATACATTTGAGTATTTTTTTTAATGCATTTTGTTTTCTTTGTTTCTCATATATCTCTATGAATTGCAACGTACAACACTTTTTCTATTATGTTCATTGAACAATTTTTGTAATAATCACTAATTTCTTTATCAAATCAGTGTCTCTTGGCAATTTGTTCCTTCCTTTGGCATAAATCAAGGTTCACTATAAACCCCAAAATAGTTTTTTTAAGTGGAAGCAGGAAGTTAAAAATAAGGTAAAAATATAGACCTTATACCCTTTGAACAGGAGAAGAGGTAAAATTGTAGGTAACATTGAAACTTTTGTTTCCACAGCCCGTTGTGCGAAAAGATAAAGAACGAGAATTAAAAAAGAAAAATGCTGAGTTACAATCAAAAGTGGAAAGCCTAGAGAAAAAGTGTGCAGTATTGGAGGTTAGTTATTTTTACTTTGTGACAATATTTTACTGATTGTGTTAAATGAAATTCCCAACTAGCTAACTATTAGCAAGGTATATGTAGTTACATGTTTTTCTTTTTTTACTTAAACTTACATGTTTCAGTTTGAATTTCAGGTCAAAATGATTTCAACTTAGTTTGGATTGTATTGTCCCTCTTTTCTAGTTACTTTACTTTTATCTTCATATAAAGAAAAACAAATCAGACTTGTTTGAATTCATTGTCATGTGCATATTGAATAACTGGGAATAGTGCAGGGGCTAAATAGGAGGCTAACGTTTGTTTGTCTATACTTGAAAGCTTTGGTATGTTACCAAAGATGGGTTTGCTTATAAAGTCTGACTATAGAGAGCAAGTGTTTTGACAGAGAATGTCAAGTGTTTTGGGGTACCAGTGTAGTAGATGTTTTTGTCTGATAGTAGTATTTTACTGAAGGACAATAATTTTAAGCATGTGTGATACACAGATGTTTTTTAGTTCAGCCTCACTGTGGGGAACTTCAGGTCTCCATTTAGCTTTTGTTAGACTTTGGAATAAGGTGCAGATAATACTTTATGTGAAATCCTGTACATTGTTTTTAGTTTACACAAACTTCTTCTTTATATGGCTTAAACTTGATGTACATATATGTAATACATAATTATATTAATAGATATATTTAATGGCTTAAGGTTTTCTTCTTTTCTGAGAGAAAAGACCACAGAAATGCATAACCACAACCAGAAAGGAAAACTTTTTTGTCAAAATAGTATGGTGGCATTTGTGAGAGGTAACTATCAGTGTTTTGACACATTGAGAATTCAAGTAGACCAGAAACTAAAGTGCATGTTTACTCCATGCTCAGAAGAAAGGTTTTGCAATCATGACGTTTGAAGTTTTGATAGTTACTGCATGCAGGTAGTTTCCAGTAATTTGAAAGCAAAAAAATATCAAATTGTTAGAGATACTATAGATTAGTTTACAACCATTTATATTGCAAGCACTAAGATCCAAGAGGTTCTCATGTGTTTTCAAATTGATCTTGTTTCAAATCAACAAAGTTTCACCAACAAGCATTGACAGTTACTGCAGCTGTTACTTCTATTGTTTCACTCAAATTTTTCAAAATCTGCCTTCCTTACCCAAGCACTATGATGCTTTTGATGTTTTCACTAACTGGAAAAATTTAAAATTAAAAAAGTCAGGGTCACACTTAGAAATGTCTCCTGATGAAAAATTTTTACTGCAAAGTTAACACATTTTAGAAAAATTATACCAAGTGCAACCCATGCCTTAAGGGTATAATATGTTTGTTTGTTTGTTTGTTTGTTTTGGAAGTTTGCTTGTCTTCTCACAGATATATCTGAAAGGAATTTGAAAGAATTTGCACAAGAGTGTGATAAGGACTCTTCTCTTTTTGGGGGACTATATCATTAATATGATGTTACTATATTTAGCTTTCCGTGGCAATTGATGTCCGGAAAAGCTGAACATCAAAACTATATTTGAAACAATTTGGATATATCAACAAAGTTGAAATGGTATATTGGCCACGGTAATGATTACAAAAGCTGACGTTTTGAGCATTAGCCCTTCGCTCCGATGAAGGGCTAACGCTCGAAACGTCAGCTTTTGTAATCATTACGGTGGCCAATTTACCATTTCAACTTTGTTGATATATCCAAATTATTTCGTTACTCCCACCGACGCAGCCCCAAACAGTTTCTTTGAAACTATCAGCCTTTATTCATTTGTATTTGAAACATCTTTGGTAGGACTTTATAAGCAGTGATTCCTGAACGTAACATTTTTTTTTAACTATGAAATGTGTATTTTGTTTATATGCCATTAATAAGGTGTACTTTGGTTAAGTTACACATACACAGAGTGTGCCTTCAGGTCTTCTATTGCTCTGCAAGGTTCATTTGTTTGTGTCCAGTAAAGGGGTTGCAGTTGTTGAGACTGGTGTCTGATATTTATTTTTGAAATCTTCATGAATACTGTTTTTTTTTTTAGAAAGAGATGTCTAAGAGTGGAAACCTGAAAGCAACTTTTGTAGCAGAAGAAAAAATAAAGAAACTTAAGAAAAGGAATTCTGAGCTTGTGTCCATTGCACGACAGTTAGAGGAAAAGGCAAAGAAACTTCAGGAAGAGAAAGTTCAGGCCCAAGTATGTCTAGGCTGAAGTTCAAAATTCTCTTTCGTACTTATTTCATTTGTCACTTGTTACTTAACTGTGTTGTCAGGATAAGCTAGGTAAGTTTTCTAAAGAAAATGTGGAGCTGCATGAGTGCGGGGCCTCAAGTGTTAGCCCTTCGCTTTGATAAAGGGCTAACGCTTAGAATTTCCACTTTGGAAACTCTTCATAGTGGCTAATTTACATTAGTAACTCATTGATTTTTGATAATACTGCATGTAAATTGTATTTGTGGGTTGTGCATTAGGATCGTACTGTAAATGATGTTACAGGATTGGTTTCTGTGGACTAATGAAAGAGTATTAATAATAAAGTAAATTAAACCAAAGCAAATTCAGATTACTTTTTACTCAAAACTGAATGCTGCTTTATCTCACATTTCTCAGAAATTGGTGGAGGAGAACAGTTCTAACAGTGCTGGTGTGGAGCATGTGAAAAAGATGTATGCAAGACAGAGAGCCAAGGATCTTGCTGAACATGCCAAAGCAGTATTGTCTAAAGAAAAAGAGCTGGATGAACTGAGAAAAGAGATATTACCACAAAAGAATGGTCCAGATTTTCCGGTATGTGTCGTGAATTAAAAATTTATAGATAAAAGTGAAGGTGTGCATGCATGCCATTCTGGATCTCATTGTCTTTAACATTTTGAATTCATCATCCTGGACTGAAATGGTATAAGGATCACACTCAGATTTCAAAGAAAGATCAGCTGTATAGCGCAGTAATTGTATTCCTAACACTTATTCAGTGGATAGCAATTTATTTGTTGTATAGTATTATCCGCTCTTTGAACGACTGGAACCAGATGTGTAAAATTAGTACACCCAGGCATCAATCTGTTTGAAGCTTAAGTTCTGTATTTTAGAATATTTTCGTCATTCCTGAATACAGGACATTAGTCTGAACTTAATTAGGATCCAAAATTGATTGTTTTTTGGTGATTGTAATAGGAAGTTGGGGAGAGAGCTCTCTCAAATCTTTTTCAATTGACATTAATTTTTACCCTCTTGTATTTGGACATTTAGACATGTTCATGTATCTAAACTTGAGCTGGCTAAAGTATAGTTGCTACATTGTGTTAGGCTCTCATCTTAGCCTCGGGATCATGCTTTGTAAAACCATCATTTGGATATTAAGCGGGAGACTCGTGTAACTACTGTTTAGTAAATAAAATGATTAACCATCATTTGGATATTAAGCAGGAGACTGGTGTAACTACTGTTTAGTAAATAAAATGATTAACCATCATTTGGATATTAAGCAGGAGACTGGTGTAACTACTGTTTAGTAAATAAAATGATTAACCATTAGGATAGTCCTAATTACAGTATGTGCTGAAAATTGGTCACAAAATCTTCACTGATTGAAAACAATGGTACACCATGTTTATTTTACATGATATTGTATTTCCCACTCAAATTTCATTCCAGAACAATATAAAACTCTCTTGAATATTAGTAAGATATCACCATATTTCTCTATTCTGGAATTTTAAACATGATGCAGATATAATCAAGTGGTACTTTGCTCTCATGTCTGAGATTACACTGTTTCTTGATTTTCAAGGGTCTTTTTCCTTGGTTATAGCAGGCTTTATAAGAACTCTGATTTACATTTGTAGCGAGAGGGTCTATATTGCTCAAAGTGCTATTTTTTTAATATACAAAGAATGCAGTCTTGTGGTTTGAGTCACAATTTTTAAGGCATGCTAAATTTGATCATTTGAATTGGAAAACAGTCATGTTAAAGCATCGCCTGAGGGCAAGGGAAGGCAATCTTGTTTTGTCCAAGGCCAGTAAAGAGGTACTACACTGTAGAATAAAAGGAAACATGGTTTTCCTGTTTTGTGATGGAAAATATATGTAGAGCTTCCAGAAGTTCACAACTATTTAAAATATTTTAATAACAAGTTATAGAAATGCTTATGTGGGATGTGTGTTCTTGCAACAAATTTCACATTAAGGCAACAAAGAGAACTTGAAGGTACTCTAAAGTTCAGCTGCACATTATGGTATGAACTTCTCCATCAAAGGCATTTGTTGTTGTATGGTATTTGTCAGTATCGTTTCTAATGATAGAGAATTATTGGTGGTTACATGTTTTCACACAAGAGTTCTATCAGAAATGTCTCTTAAAACCATGATGAATTTGTTGTGAAAGCAGCAAAAAAAAAAACATTTGACTCAATTTTGAGGTTCAAACCACAGCTAGTTGTGATTTCAATGTTCATTCCTTCTGTTGCTAATATGACAAGATTTTAATACTGGTGGGAAAGTTAGGTTATTGATGTATATCTTTAAACAAAAGGACCACGTACCTTATATTAATTGAACTTTAATACAATAAGGATAATTAGAGGCTAAAAGTTGCTTATGGTTTACTTCTCTAAATTCAAGCCCTAAGCTGTCAAATCCTAGTAGCATCACTGGCTTAATAACAAACATTTCTCAGTATTATTTTCTAAAAAATGTTTGACTATTCATGAACGAGGGATCTAGAAATATTTACATCCATGCATCAGACATAATTTGTGGTGTTGCCAATATAGGAAATTGTTATTTTCTGCAGAAGTGAAACACGAGCTTATCTTTATGAAAACCATTTTGTTTTATCTTACTGGTAACTGTCATTTGAGCTACAGGGTTATAATTTCTACTTATATTTGGTTGAGATGTCCTAAGTATTTCATAATTTGGCACGGTTCTTATAAAGCATTGCATTTTTGCCTCAGAAGCAGAGAATTACATTTACTTGTATGTCTCTGAATGCTATTTAAAGAGTTGCTCAATTCAGTAATTTATATCTTTCTCATTGTTCTGGCCCTGGTTGTTCAAAGGAAGGATAATGCTATCACATGGATAAATCTCTATCTAGTTAATAGGGCAGTAGGTTTTGTTGAAACCTATCAGCTGACTATGGCTATATCTAATAGAACTGATGGCTTTATGGGCCTCTTCAACAACTGGGCCCTGAACAATAGTAAGTCCATACAGATGGTCACAGACTTGGAGAATAAATTATAATTAAAACTGTTAACTCTACTCCATTCTGTAACCTACATCTAAGGCTGTTTATGCTTCTTGCAATAGTAATGGTTACTTGTACTGACTCCATAATATTGGATGGTGAATGAATAGCCTATTTCAGGTGGCATTCATCTTTTGATCTTGTTTGAGAATTATCTTGTCATTATTTTGCTCTTGAATAGAAAACATTTTAATCCCTCTAATCCCAGTAAGTCTGTCTGTCTAAAAAGTGTTGTTTTAAATTTCGTTTCAGTGTTACATTCAATTGTGATGCTGCTATATTATCTTGAATGTGTCAATAGTTTGGGGTTGGTTTGTCATTTGGTATCATTGGCTTGCAATGGATTAAGCTGTGATTTGTTTAATCAGAACCATTTGGGGAGGATAGAAAGTGGGAACAATCAGCATTTGCAGTACATTAATTTTAAGAGAGCTTTTCTCATTTGGTCTTGTATATTTTTATTCACTTTCTTCCCGACATGCATTTTTTGATCCTGGATCTTTACTTTTGTAAACCACTTCCATCAGTAGAGACACCAAAAACTCCTCCTGGTAAAAACTAAGTCTAATTGTGACTGTTATCTCTTTACATTTTTTTTTTTTTTCAGCAAGAAAAAGTAGAAGAGCTTCAATCCATAATCCGTCAGTCAGCCAAGGAGAGGTTGTGGCTTGAGAGACAACTTTCAAATGGGGATTCTTCTCGTGAACCTAGCCCTCAACTACTGACAGGTGATCTTGCTTCTGAAATCAAGAAGAAGACTGAAATACTTTGCAGGTTGGAAGATGAGAACAATAATTTGAAATCCTCAGTGGTACAACTGCAAAAAGCAGAGGCTGAAAGCTTGAAATTGGTAGGTTAAGGAATTCAGGTTTTATATAATTAATGTAAAATAATTTCCATTTGTATGTGTGGGACTGTTCGGTGCAGCTCACTTATCTAGTTTGCTCCCTTTGAAAAATTCCCCTTTTTTGGATGTATGTTAGGAGTTTTTGCTCTAAACTTAGTTTCAATGTGAGAATGAATGTGGAAAGTTAAATAAAATGTGTTGGCAAAATGAATTACAATTCCTGCTTCATTTCTAAAGTTATCTAGTAGGGTGTGTGACCTTTCTTGGTCTAGTTTCTGCAAAGCAATTACCGACATTAATCAAATTGTGATCTACTGTAAATTTCAGATCAGAACAGAGATTTATGTAGTTATCATGTTTTACAATTGCCTGTTAGTAAATGAATTTTGCATTGTCTTAAACTTTTTCTGTTTAAGACAATCTTGAATTTCTTTTTCCATTTTATGTTGCAAGTAGGCACAAAATTGATAACACAACTGATATGACTCAGTTGATGATAATTGCAGCAAATTTGTTGATACTTATAGGTAAATGATGGTGATAAATTAAATAAATATAAATAGCTTTATTGGATGATTGGATCCTTACAGTTTTGTAATATCCATGTGAATCTCCCTTTCCTTCTGATCTGGTGGAACATGGAGGATGCATTCTCTTTGATTTTAAATGAATAGATTGAAATTGATATTGTGTAGTACACTTGTGTACATGTATGTGGGAGGTATGCTAATACTGACAATATCTGTCTATGTACAGCCCTTCTCAATGGGATTGTACCATGTAATTATGTATGAGTGAATGAATTAATTTGATTTATAATTAATCATTTTGGAGAAGGAAGACCATAAAATTATTTTAGAGATATTAGCTACTGATATTAACCATTGTTTATGCATGGCAGTAATTTTATACCCTGAAATAGTGTGTGGGTCAGAATGCTTTGATCTGCCATCACCAGGGAGATCTTGAATGGGTTTTGTGGTATTTTTTCTTGTGGTGAATAAATTTGTTGCAGCATTATGTTGCTTACATTGACTAATCATACCTCTAATCTCATATGGATTGCAACAGTGGCCAAACTGGGCATTGTGTTCTCTGCTGATAAAGATAGTTACTGTTGTACCTCTGCAGGTGTTAGATTTTGGCAATTGTAGGATGCAGACTTTTCCTGTTAAGTTTTTGTTTCGGTATTTACCAGTTTGCTGGTGGGTTTTGGCTTATTAATTATGTATTTGTCAGGGGGAGCTCTTCCTGTTGGTACATGTAAACGTTGAATATACATGGGAAGGTTTACCTTGGTGCTGGGATGTTTGGATATAATAAAGAATGCTATTTTTGCAGGCAGAGGAACTGAAGGAGAAAGAGAAGGAAAACCATAAACTTGTGAGTGACTTGGAGGAAAAACAGACAAAATGTTCCAAACTGGTAAATTATTTTGTTTCTCCTAATGCATTGGATTTTGAATTTTTGCATGGCTGTTTTAATTGGCCATTCAAGGGTTAATATGTAAGTTGCAATACATGTAACTGTCTATTGCATCCTGAGGCACCTTGTTAGTGTTGCCAGCAATTAGCAAAATATAGGGTTCATGCTATCAGAGTCTGAGAAATGGCTTGGAAATTCCAGGCAGCAATGTTCAAATTGCCTCTGTTCTTTGCAACATGGATAAATGTTTTTTTATTGGAAAGCCACAGCACTGCAACATTTTTAACCACTAGTTTTAAATGATACAAATTCTCTTTATTTTGCTATTGTATTTAGTAAAGTATGCGAGAACAGCAGTACGTCAAGTCTGATATAACTTTGCTTTCCACACTAAAGCACTAACTAGTTAGAGTTTTAATTATTTTAAGCTGCCATTAATTAAGGCAAGACAAAACTCCATGCCAGCAGGTCTGTGTAAACATTAGTTCTTCATTAAAGAATGAATTACATCTGATCCCACTGTATGATGTTACCTTGGTGAAGGTTCTTATGAGACGGAAATCTTAACATTAGCTTTATTTGGATTAAGTGACATCTTTAAAAGGAGTTATGACAAGAGAACACAAATTGATAGGTTGTTGTTGATCTGTCAATGTAAATTTTGTAAAGGATTAATTTAGTAATACTATTTTAATATTAATGTGGACTGAGATCTCAGTGATGCTTTCCAGTCATTAATAATACTTCCATCTGCTTGAGATGTAAATGCAGAAATTCAAGGAGAAAACATTGTAGTAGTTATATTATGCAGCTACAAATTTATTTTATGATTTTGTTTTAAGTTTTTATATCATATTTTCTTATACGCTGGTGTACTGGCATAAGCTTCCATTATCATGGTTAATGGATGCTTATGTCACTTATGGCAATGATGGTATCTTTTGTTGAAGTGAAAGGTTTTTGTAATTGAATTCTTCTAGATCCAAAAAAATTGATGCTTAAAACTCTGCTGCAATTATCCCTTTTGAAAGACTATTTTTTTAAATTTAAAGATCTTGTTCTTGAACCAGATTGTATTGTTCATGCAAAATTGTTTTTTTAATTATTATTATTATTATTATATTTTTTATGATCTTAATGAGCACTTGAAATGAAATTCACAAACTCGCTGCCACCACTGCTGAAATTACTGCTGGGTTAATGTACATGACTGCTGTCTTTGCCTTTAGTTATGACCTCGAGGGGAATACAGGCTTAGAAGGGGAAAGAGTGTGCTTGGGACAAATGCAGTACTGAAAGGCATCAACACATGGTGCTCAAAATTCTCTCATGCAACCTTTGTTTTGAACTGTCTTTACCTCTGACACGAATGTACAGGTGGAGGGTGTTCAACTGAAAATTAATTGAGTCCACTATTCTAAAGATTCAGCCAAACTCTCTCTTTACTTGAGACTATTAATTTCTGTATTCTGTGTACACAGTTGTAAAATGTCTCTGATTAATCCCTTTTATATCCTTAAGAAAGTTACTAAAATGTTATTTTATATTAGGAACATGAAAGAGAACGATTTGCTGCCAAGTGCACCATGCTTCAGAAGAAGAATGCAGAAATGACCAAAAAGATGGCAGAATTAGAAGAGGTAAATCTTAGATTTTCAACCTGTGTGAATATTTTTATGTATTACAGTAACTTGATCTGTTTGACGACTAAAGTGATCTGAGCTTTACTTAAACTATGTTAAACTTTTATACGTACAAGCATTGACATGTCCTAGAAGACACCCTAGGGATAGAGGTACATGTATCCACTGAATATGGATTTGTTTTAGATAGACTGTATTGCAGAAGGTTTTGGATTGTGTGATAAAATTGCATTATAATTCCCATTGCTGTCACCAGCTGTTCACTTTGTATATATTTTTAAGAAAGCAAGTGTGCAAAAATGCAGATTACTACAGCAGATGTCCACTGGTCTGCATAGTGCAATAGGCACTCAGTGATCAAAAACATTTTTGTTGTAATTTTTTTACAGATGGAAGACGAACTCAGTAATGTAAAGGAAAAGCTAGAGGTTTCAGATGTAAATTGTGGCCTACTTACAGATGAGTGCAACAGATTAAAACACCAGCTAGAAGGGCTTCTTCATGTTAAGGAGGTGGGATTTGATGATTTGATGTTGGAAGACGCTATTTGATTTTATTTAGTGTATGAGAGGAAGGAAGTATAGGGATGGAACATTTTTTTTGTTGTTTTTGTGTAATGCACACACATACATATACAATTTACATTACATTGGCTAATACAAAAAACGTGATACAGCTAAGAAGAAAAAACAATACAGTACAGTACAGAATAGAGGAATAAAGGAAAAGAAAAAATAAGTAAAAAAGAATAAAGGACAAAAAAAAAATAAAAAATTACAAAATATCAATCAAAAGGCACCTATGAGTTACTTACAATCTACATTATTACAGTAGAGCTTACGTTCAGCTATAGATATATCGCTTCGAGTCTCCTAACTCCTAACTCCTTTTTAAAGTATTGATTTTTGGAAGGGGAGAAGCAGAATTAGTGAAGAGCACATTAATTTTCTCAACATTTTATTTTGGAATTCTTTCGAAGTCGGTTTTTTCTCAAGACACAACTGTGGACATACTGTTTCAAAAGAATAACAAATAAGTGTAGTCTGTGTCTTAGGTATTCTGATAATTGATGAAAGTCGGGTATTTCATTAAAGGTAATTTGCTCGTTAGAAAGTTCAATTTCCATCTTGTTTACGCGGTTAAACCACCTTAACACTTCATAATAAAAAGATTTTGTCTCGGAGCAATCCAGAAAAGTATGCTCTATTGAATCTGAATTAGGGCAAAAGGTACAAGTTGAATCATCAGTTAATCGAAATTTGTGCAGTTCTTTTTTGGTTACTATAATTCTATGCAATAATCTAAGTGAAAACTGTCTTAACTTGTTGTCTCTCGTTGATTGATATACAAAAGAAAATTTGTTTTTCCATTCTTTATGAGTATCAGCAAAATTGACTTTCCAGGTTTTGATGCCAGTTGGTTCTACTGTGGGGCTTTTGTTCAGTATTTTATAGTAGTGTTTGCAGCGCATGTGTGCCAAATCTACGAGATTGCTTCCAGGAAACAAAGATATCGTAGTAGTGTTCAGTAGCGCGTGCAAGGGAGCCTCACATTCCCTGGCTTATTTCTTCAAGTCAGTTGGAATAGCTGCTATGAGTTGGAAGTAGTGGAGATAATTTGTTTTTATGTTGAACTTATTTTGAAATTGTTGGAATGTAAGAAAGTTTCCATCAGCATTTAGGATATCTTGTATAGAGAGGATGTTCTTCTTAAACCAGGATTTCCAGAAAAGCGTATTTTTATCAATAGTTATTTCCTCGTTATTCCATAGCAGGAATTTGCCATACGAAAAATTTTCGTCTTATCTTTAAACTCTTGAAAAATTTAATATCGTAAAAGCTCCCTATAGAAAGTAGGTAAACCATTATTTATGGAGGCGGCATTATAGTTGCATTTAAGAAGGAATTTTAATCCCCCATAAGTATTGAAATAATAATTTGGAATTGCTTTCCACGAGTCGGTGCTGCTGCTTGATAACCAACTTATCCACGCTAGGCGCAACAATTTTACTACTACAGAAAAGTTTACGAAATCGAGACCTCCTTCCGCAAGAGGTTGGTACATGACCGTTCTTATTTTGTCTTTTTTGTTTTTGCACAAGAATGAAAAGAGCTCTGTTTGAACATTTTTTACTATTAAAGGTGGAACAGTCAGCATGGATGCTGCATAGACTAACTGAGATACTCCTAACGTTTTAGCTAATAATGATCTTCCATATAGCGTCAAATCCCTGGAAAGCCATAGATTTAATTTGGTTTTCATCTTTCGAATCCTGCTAAGAAAGTTCTCTTCGATGTTTTTATTTTGATTGTACGATAGAAACGTGCCTAGAACTTTAATAGGGCTCTTTGTGCTTTTGAATTCTAATATATTCAACGTACTGTGTTTCATTGTACCCAGCCACATTGCTTTAGTCGTTTTCTTATTTAACTTTAAGCCTGAGACGGTGCCGAATACTTCAATTGTTTGGAGATGTGATTTAAGAGAGTCCGTGTTGTTAGTTATTGTGGTTGTATCGTCTGCAAATAGAGAAATTTTTACTTCTTGGTTGTTCGGTAAATAATTATAGGCCCTCGCAGTTCCTGTTTTGGGGTATCTTAAGGGCTAACAACTCGCCTGCAAGAATAAATAAAGAGGGGCTAAGTGGACAGCCTTGGCGAACTCCTTGTTATTTCGAAATAGTTTGTCATAAATCCGCCATTTACAACGGAGCTCTGTATACCATTGTATAACACAGTAAACCATTTTTTAAACTTATTTCCAAAATTAAAAACTTCTAAGGTTTTTGATATGAAATAGGGATGGAACATGGTAATGTATTTGCATTTAGGAGTTATCTGAGCTGTCTTGTCAGTGAAGCTGGCTTTACTGGGTGAGGTACTCAACAGCTGTTACTCATCAAGTTCCTGATGACATTTGTCTTTTTCTGGGAACAGGATCTTAAGACCATGGAGCAACAAAAGAAGACAATAGAGAAGGAACATCTTAGCAGTGTTGAAAAACTTAAGGAAAGAGAAGAAGAAATTAGACAACTTCACAAGGTACATGTACATGTAAGGATGAATATGGTCTCAACAGTTTTAGAATTGTAGTCCTCATCCTCTGTGTTTCTTAATTATGACAAATTTCCTTGAGTTCCAAACCAAAGGTGTACTTTTGAAAGACACTCCCTTCTCATGAGATGTCAACAACTACCAGCACCATACAAGTGACTGTATTTGCAACAGTAACAAAACAATTAAAGCAAAATAGGACAAACTAACTTTACTGATAGATCAAAACTGAGCAGTCATGTCCAACATTTGCTACTTTAGTTTTGAAGCTAGTGTAAAAAAACTGACCAACCAGTTCATACAGGCCTGACTCTTTCCATTCAACTGACAAACAACTTTGTGTTTGACTCTGATGCTGACTAATGCCCAGGTTATCAAAAGCATTAGTAACTTTTATGGACAACAGTCCTTTACTGGTCTACTCTCACCCAGATAAGTAGACTACATGATCAGCAGTAATACTGCTCATAGCACAATGTACCTCATTTCTGTACCAAATCTTTTTTTGCATACTATTTGAAATGTAAATGTAGCAGTAACTGTTTGAAGTAAAGTACAAAGTTATGGTCTGTTCTCATAAATTCTAGTTGTTAAGTAAATTTACATGCTCAATGCAAAGTTGGCATATAGCGTGTTCATGTTGTGTACATGTAGCTAAGAAAACTGGAGAATGGGGGAAACCCTCAAACTTAAATTAGAACTTAATATACATCCTATTTTTTAATACAGATCCAGGAGGAAGCCAACCGAGCTCATGAGATGGCTGTGACATCACTAGAAGATACTGTGTGTAGTTTGGAACAGAAGTGTATTGAGGCTGAAAAGAACAATATTAACCTCAAAAAAGAGATGGAGGAATTGAAACAGATGGAAAGAAACAGTAATAGAAGAAAAGAAGAAATTTGTCACCGATCAACTCAGACTACACTTGAAACAGTAAACAAAGAAATTCCAGCTGTTGTGGAAGTTAAAGGTAAAAGATCAACAGAATGGCTTAACTTTTAGAGGTTGGTCTTTAAGAGTGCTGTGTCCTTCCCCTAACATAATTCAATTGTACAAAACCACAGGCATTGCAATCAAAGGTCAGCCTTCACTTGAAGAAAGTCCACAACCACTTTGCAAACTTACTAGTGATGCTACAGATGTACTGTCATCTCAGATCATGCCAACCAAGTCTGCTACTTATGAAGCAAAGGTAGGTTCTCCCCACATCAACTCTAGCAAGCCACAACCTGTAGGAAGAGAAGAGGCAAGCACTAAAGGTTCTGCAGCTCCAGCATCAGAGGATATATTAGAGTCACTGGCTTCAAGAATTAATCAGCTAGCAGCATCTGATAGTGAAGATGATCCAATCAGCGGTATGTCATTTTGATTTAAGCATGATTCGCATTGTGTTTTCAAAATGCCTGTTGTCAGCCTTGTTTCTGACTTCCTGCTAATGGAGGGGAAAATGAAGAGTGTTTTGGTATGTCGAAATTCAGCCATTGAGAAGGGCTCACCATCAACCTTGTGTACAAAGATGGTTGTAGACTACTGCTCAGTGATTAAGTTTAGTGCATTCAACCAATTATTTACAATTTGCATGATGTTGTGTTGCTCCTTTTAAACACAGGTTAAGCAAGGAGTCATTGTATTTTTTTAATTCCATTTTTTTTTTGTTAGAAAAAGCATACGAGGATCTAAGGGATGACCAGGAAAAAGATGAGAAACCAGAAAGACCAGAGGTGGATTTTGATGACTTGCATTGGCGCATTGATCAAGCAGAAGCAGGTGAAGATACCAGCAGCTCCATCAGTACAAGGGAAAGAGCCTGCAGCGAGGCCAGTCAAGATATGGCCAGCATGGCTGAAGGAGACCTAGGTGACTTGGAGGATAATCAGCCAGACAGCTCTGCTCCTGAAGATGAACAGCCCGAGCACTCTGCACTGCAACCTATTGGTGAGTTTGAGTGCAAACCATTTTTATTCACAAGTTACAAAGCATCAAAAAACTTTACTCATTCGCTGCACTCACTCGTTCATTTTTTGAGTGATTAGGAATGATTGAAGCACTTTCCACAGTTTGACGTTTTTATTTCATACATACTGAGATTTTTCCTTACTGACCAACACATTTCAAAGATTGAAAGCAAACGACTGTGAAAATCCAACGATTGTCCAATCAGAGACACGAACGATAGTACTTCACAGTGTAAATCTCAGTATGTTCATGTATGAAATATCCTTTATACTTGCTGGTTTCTTTTTAAGTAAGGAAAGATCTGTCTCCTTTTTAAGACAATCACTACTTGCCCATAAGCCATGTCAGGATTGATTTTTAGCTTTTGGCCAAAACAAGAACAGTACAGTGGGAGGAGTGGGCTCTGGAGAGCAGGAATGGCGTAGTAGTGAGAGCACTCACCACCCATCAATTCTTCAGTTCGATTTCCAGATCCTGGCTTCACATATGGGTTGTGGTTGTTGTTTGTTTGTTTGTTGCTTGCTCCAATGGGTTTTTCTCCAGGTCCTCCAGTTTCCTCTCCACAAAAAGCAACATTCTAAATTCCAACTTGACCTGGAAACAGTAGACAGGAAGAGCCAGCTCACAGAATGTCTACTGTTAAATTCTATTGTTATTAGTACTACTGTTATTATTACAACTACCTTGTATTATTAATGTTACTATTATTATTATTATTATTATTATTATTATTATCATTAGCATTATTAGGACTATATTTGTAATGTACGGATGACAATCAATTTGATTACCATCAGGTAAACTGAATGTGCATAATGCCAAGCCAGCAAGCAGTGAGGACATTACAACAGATACCAACAATAGATTCAATGCTGAAGAGGAGGTACTGGACACGAAATACCTTGAAGGAGACAACAGTGATGCAGATCCAGCTATACAAGAGAAACTTGCTGTCTATATAGCAAGGTACAGTTATGACCCTCAGCAATACTCGCCAAATGAGAATCCTGATATGGAGCTGGCATTCCAGGCTGGAGATTATTTGTATGTCTTTGGCGAGATGGATGAGGTAAGGGAATACATGTCATGAACTGCGTGCACCTTTGAACTTTGAAGCATGAGAGGTGCCAGGCCTTATGGTGAAATATAGATAAAGTTGGCGCACAACCTATGGACCAATCTTGCTGGAGCTTATCCAGGTGTATGCAGCACGAAGTGTGGATTATAGATTTTCAACCTTGGATGGGATGCTTGTCAATCGCAGGATAACCTAGACTGCGAGCAGGCCCTTATTGTTACCGCGGCTGAACGCGCATTTCGCCGCCCGCGGGAAGAGTTGGGACGAGTCGGGGATAGGTTTACCCGGGGGATCTGGGTTTATCAGTGGCAGACCCCTTGCAGACTTGTCGCCAGCTTTCGAATTGGAATATAGAAAGTAAAATCTTTTCCAATGGTTATTTTTTTTTTTCTGAATAATAGGATGGGTACTTTTTGGGTGAATTGATGAATGGCCAGAGAGGATTTGTACCTTCCAACTTTGTGGAGAAAGTCGCAGGTAAGAGCAGCTTAATTAAGAGTATCAATTAATCAAGTTGTTCAGAAATTACTGGGCCTAGCTGGGCTGTTCGAAGGTCGATTAGTATTAACCCGAGGTTAAATTAATCTGAGTTTCATTTCCTTTTATTCGAAAGCATTTTCTCGGTTAATATTCTCTATGAGTATATACTAAAACAGTGGATAGCGTCGAAGGCGCGCTCTGATTGGCTAGTCAAACTCCGAATATCCTTCGCTATTTACCTCCGAGCAACTCGGGAAAAAATGGCGTGCCGGTTTGCATCCGTGACAAGCGAAGAAATCACTCAAATAACGACGAAGCAGTCCCTGAAAACACAGAAAGCGACTAAATTTGGTTTGGCCGTGTTTAAAGGTAATGATAACCGGGAGTTTATCGATAAAAACCAATGAAAAAGGTTTTGTTTACAAATGCAAATTAATCTTGCGTAACCTCACTTGTTCACTTGAAAATCAAAGTTAAATGGAATTTTTACAGAATGGTTTCAAATACAGAAAGAGTTTGCAACACCATTTGAAGAAATGTCGCCACCAGAGCTAAACAAATGTCTTCAGAAATTTTATCTGTCAGCGACAAAACGAGACGGCAAGTTTACAACAAAAAATCACCTACCGCGATCCGAGCCGCGTTGGATCGTTACGAGCGGGAAAATGTTGGAATCGTTGCTGGAATGTATGAATTAAAATCAATCCTTGGTGGTGTATATTATCTCACTGTTTTAGTATATACCAAAACAACTATTCACCTCAGTGTCGGTGGTTAGCGGTGAATATTTACCTCGCCGCTTCGCGGCTCGGTAAATATCTACAACTAACCACCTCCACTTCTGTGAATAGTTGTTAATTATTATATGGCTGTGTCTCACGAGGACTGGGTACTACCGAATTCACGAATTTGATTGGTTGAAATCAACATTGAAAGTGGTCTAGATTTTCCCATCTAGACCGGCATCTAGACCGGCCTAGAAAAAAAAGGTACAAAGAATATAAAAAATTGGCATATAAGACACAGCCATATAATAAACATCTTATTAACCTAGCTAGGTCGGTCTGTACGGGAGAATCTTGACCTCGGTCGCTGGTACAGACCTCACTGCATTCGGTCTGTACTGGCGACCTCGGTCAAGATTCTCCCATACAGACCTCCCGCTCGGTTAACAAGAACTAACTCTTTTATAAGCACTCACTTATAAAATTATAGACAGCATGAAATAGCCTGAATTTGCTTTCTAAGCTTTCATATATGAATTCAAACATCACGCTTACCCTAGGTTATCTGAACTCGGCTTTGAACAACCCGGCTCGGATGTATAACACCCTAAACAACCAGACTCCGAATAACTTGTCAGTTGTCGCTTTTGTCCTCGTAATGAAGCCCTGAAATGCTGAATGTAAGATATCCATCTCACAGCCTCACACTTAACAAATGGTAAACACCACAGCGTACACTATTGAGTTATGGATGCACGCGGGAGGTTGCTAAGCACGAAAGAAGCGTAAGAGTCGCTCGAGGCGATAGCCGAGAGCGACTCTAGCTTCTTGAGTGCTTAGCAAACCTCTCAAGTGCATCCATAACTCAATAGTGTACGCTGTGGTGTTTACCATTTGTTTTATAACATAACATTGATAAATTGTAGCTAAAGAGTTCCCTTTTATTTAACAAATCTTACGCGACCAGAAAAAACAAGCGCGCGCGGAAAAATAGTCTTTGCATTTGCTCACGTCAGCAGCGTCCACCCATGGGCAAATGAGGGACGCTTAATTGACCAAACAGAGCGCGCGCTTTACTTTGGTTATGTTATAATAATAATTGTAAGCGAAGTTTTAGCTATAGCGGGGCTATGTCATGGAATAACCTGCCTTAATTAAGAGATAAAATAAGCGAGTTCTCTCACTAATTTCAAAATGAAATTGAAAAACCACACTTTCCAAAGCGAGATCATCTAGCACTATCTTACATTTAAACGGCATTCCTTTGAAGCAGGTTTATCGATTTTATTACCGGTAGTTAGCCTTTTCTTAGTTAGTTTAATCTTTTGAGACATTGTACCTGAAAGGAAACACCGTGTTTGAATAAAGTTTTCACTTACTTAGTAAATTGATTCGTTGATAACGTTATGTAGCACCTGTAGTATCATTTGATGTAAACAGACGTTACGATGTTCACTCTGCACTTAAATCATGTTGTAATTAAAAGTTTTGGATAGAGGTTACAAAAGTGTTTGGCTATTTGCTTTTCAGATGAAAGTGAAATGAATTTGATGATGAATGGCACTGGGGAAGGAATTGGTATGGTGGTGTCAGTTTACTTGTTTTTGGCTTGCCGGCAAGCTGGCGCTCTCTCTCTCTCTCTCTCTCCCTCTCTCTCTCTCTCTCTCTCTCTCTCTCTCTCTTCTCTCTCTCTCTCTCTCTCCTCTCTCTCTCTCTCTCTCTCTCTCTCTCTCTCTCTCTCTCTCTCTCTCTCTCTCTCTCTCTCTCTCTCTCTCTCTCTCTCTCAGTCTCTCTCAGTCTCTCTCAGTCTTCTATGGTCTGTTTTCTACTCAAAAAAAGTAATGTCTGTTACTGTATTGTAAATAACTGTCCGGTTTCTTTGACACTCCACATTCTATGATCTTGTTGTTGCATTCCATGACCTACATTTCACTTTTTAAAGTATCGTTTTGTTTAGGAGAGCCTGATGTACCAATAAAACGTTTTGAAAATACGTTTATCGATGTATGTTATGTTTGATTCAGGTGTTGAAAGCACGATTTGTCGTAATCCATTTTTAATTGCTATTGAAATGTTTAGTTAGTTTGTGAGCAGTTAACCCAGGATTAGTGTGGACACTGGTTTGAACAGCGTAACATTGACAAGCATGTTTGTTTGGTACTTTAACTTTCAGATGAAATACTAGACAGCAGTGATGAAGAAGAAACAGATGGTAACTACATTTTTTTTTTCAATTACAAAGAGAGTCTAAAAAAAGAAAGAAGGAAAAAAAAAACTGAAAATAACTTAAACTGTTTTTTGTTCGAAGTTAATTTTCTAACTTCTTCACCGACAATAACAGTCCTGCTTTTTAAAAAAATGTTTCAAGACCCTAAATTATTTGTAACTGTCGTCTAACCAAAGTAGCGGTATAAAAGAAACAGAAAAGAGTAAAGTTAATCTAACCTTAACAAAGATGATAACAATAACCATTTGAAACGTTGTGAATAATGATCTGTTTTACGGCGCTCACTAACTCGATTTGCTTAATGTCACCGCCGAGGTGTCCTATCCTTAAATAGTTTTGTCCAGTCACTCCTGGGTTGTTCATATAATGTTCTTCATACGCTTGTTTGCTCATACGTGCTCTAAAACTAACGATACCTATATTGCTGATATCAGAAGAGGAAAGCTTCTCGGAAGGTGGAGAAACCGAACTTGCAATGCCGGGAGAAAATGGCGAGCGGCAGATGAAACCAGTGCGCATGCTTAAGTTCTCTGGTAATCTCTGGCAGTCAATAGACTGCTTTATAAATCTCATGTTAATTTTATTTAACGTAGCCTTTTAAGATTTTGTAAGAAAACAGTACCTTTACGCATCAACTAAACAATAAACGTTTAAATCAAAACACATTTCTCAAAGAGTACATTCCCCAAAAATGTAATTTGATAGGACAGTTTGAAGGGAAAAAACAGAATTGTGGATAATATTTTAAAAGTGTTACTTGATAACCACTTTTTCCTGAAGGTACGAAGAGCAAATTATCATTAGAGAAAATCTTCTTTAAATTAAAGAAGTTACCATTTTGATGGTCATCTCTATAACTATTAAGCAATTTTTTTTGGTAGTTTTTGGTACATTCGCTTTTAAGTGAGTAAATGTTGCTACGTTCTCTTTTAAAGATGCAGGATTTAAGTTACTTCCGCACAGAAAGTAAATTGTTCAATGTAAACACGCTTTAAACATATCAATACCGGCTTTTTCTTATTACAATTTTATTGGTACTTCCAGGTATAAAATTAAATGCATTCCTATAGCCTAATGCTTTGTTTGTGATTAGTGCGTGACATTTTTTTGTTTGTCACGTCAGGTAAACTTCATCGTGCGTTACGCTTGTCAGTGGAACACATCCCCGATGTTGGACTACAGGACATTGAGGAAGAAGATGAAGAGGATATGCAGGAGGAATCAGAAGGGGAACATGACTCTGAAAATGAATTTGATGAACAGGATGGTTCGAAAGAAACTGAATTTAACCAGGATGGAATCACGAGTGACGAGATTGATATAATGCCTCGCAGTAAGTCATGCCATTGTTAGGCCGTGCTGTGGACTACCCTCCCTGTTGCATAATTATTTATCTGGGTATATCGTAGTAGTTAATTTTTACATTCAGAGCTATTTTCTACTTGAAGCAAGAGAGGAAACCGAACAATTGCGATGGGTTGAGATGCCTAAATGGGAACAATGCGTTGTTTTAAACAAGCCTCTTATATGTATTACAAGATGATTCGGTTTTTATGAATTGAGTTGATAATGTAATTTAGCCAACGAAAAGAGTTTCTAAAGCAGTCGTTTCGGGAGTCAGTCCCGTCTTTCGCTCTAACGAAGGGCTAAAGCTCGAAACGTCACCTTACATTATCAACTCAGTTGCTAAAACCAAATGATCTTGTAAACCCCCCCCCCCCCCTGACACAGCACCACCGTTTATCAACAAACTTACCCCTTCACAGAAGTATGTTTGGACATGCAGCTGCTTTGACACTGATTTCTTTGTGTCCTACTTTGTTATCTCAGGAGTTCCCTCCCCAAGGCGACTCCACCTTGAGCGTCAGTTTACCCGGAGCGTGCTCCTAAGCTGGAAACCCGCTGATTTGTCTGCAGACCAAGTGAAAGGTTATGGTGTGTATGCGAATGGAGAGCTACGACTTATGATCAAAGGAAGCAACAAGACTAAGGCGCTTCTGGAAGATATTGACCCCCAGGAGGTAAGATTCAACTATTCTTCTATTGCACATGAACGGAAATGATAGTGCAGTAAACTATTGACTGGAGTTGAATAGTTTTCAATTTCGGGAAGTTGCTGAATGTGTGTGTACGTGTCGATTATTTTCAGTAGTAGAGGAAAGGGCAATAAGAAAACGAAGGGAGGTATTTAGGTTCAAGCTCTCTTTTTGAAATGTTTTCTAGTTTCAACATGAATTCCAGTTCAGCTTGTGATTAAGAAGCTTTTCTCATGTTCTCATAACATCCCGCGTGGCTTTATCACGTTATAGAGCCCTAAAAAATGTGCTTTGTATTACTTAATTACATGATGATGCATTGATTTCGTAAAGGCAAATTTCATTTTAATTTGGATATATCAACAAAGTTGAAATGGTAAATTGGCCACCGTAATGATTACAAAAGCTGACGTTTCGAGCGTTAGCCCTTCGTCGGAGCGAATGGGCTAACGCTCGAAACGTCAGCTTTTGTAATCATTACGGTGGCCAATTTACCATTTCAACTTTGTTGATATATCCAAATTATTTCGTTACTCCCACCGACGCAGCCCCAAACAGTTTCTTTCGAAACTATCAGCCTTTATAAATTTCATTTTAGTTGCTTCTGAGAGTTACAGGCCAAAGTTGAAGTTTTTTGTTTTCTTCTTGCATCAGACATACCGCATCTCTGTACGCACCATCACAACCCAGGGAGAGGAATCATCAGACCGCTCAGCTGTAGTGACTATTGGCAAAGTTAGCTCTATGCAACAGTTAAACGTTCGGAGTAATGGCTTAAACTGGCTAGTGGAAATCGAAAACCACTAGTCTGGCTAGTTGGCTACCGTTAGTGTCGAGCCCTGCTTTAGCACATCGACAAGTCGGATTAAATGGGAATAGGGAATCCTCGTGGTTAAGTTTATCCTTCATTTTTCTCTTAAGGTTCGTCAAGTTTTTCCCAACTCTTTGTTTTCTTGCTTTAGACGCAAACTTTGCTCCCAGTCACGTGCATGTCACGTGCATTTCTCCCACGTCAGCGAAGATTGAGTGGTCGCCTGGCAACAGTTCATTGAGCCACGAAATCCTTCTCAATGGGGACCTCTATAGAACAGTTCGCCCTGGAACCTTCCAGCACACAATCAGTAATCTTGAACCGGATCAGTTGTATAAGGTTCATATACGTGCCAAGGATCCCAAGCGAGTGTCAATTGCCGATCGTGAAGGGGATATCGAAGTCGATCTGTTGACAGCTGAAGCAGGATTTAGAACTGAACCAGGAGGTAGGTTAAGAAACCTTTTCTAAATAGTGATATTTTTAAATAGCAGGGTGCCGGAGCACTTTTTGATTGGGTGTTGTCGGACTAACAACGACTGGTTAGAACCAAGGGAAATACCGCAAGAGGCAAGAAACAACCGGGTTGCCAGAGGAGCGAAGGACCAAGTTGCGATTATTTTTAATTCTGCGCATGATTGATCGAAAGGATGGCGCGAGATATTTGACCCATCACCGAGCGAAGCAAAGTAGAACCAGAGCAGTTTATCAATAGTGCTTTATTACTTCTACCTCTTTTAGCCTTGACTAGTGGGCTTTCCAAGGAGAACTTGAAGTGTGTGCTCATATCGAAGGAATTTATGATATCGCTCTATGTTAAGTTCTTGTTCCACACCTTACACTGGGCTGAGAAATACAGTTTTTCATACTGGGATCTCCGCTTCAGTGATATCGTGAAAGTTGACCAACCTGACATCGATGTCAATCACTGTCTAGTCCTAAAATGAAATAGCGCCTTTTAGAATCACTTAATCTGCTTCAATAGTGTTCGTAGAATTGACGTTGCCTGTAAGGAGACTGAGAATGGCTTCACAATCCATTTTTTCCGGCGTCTTTTGTTAATGAATGCGGTGAATACAATGATGATTTTTAAATTTTCCTTAGATAATGAATTAATGAAGATCCTCACAGGCAGTTTTTTCGCGTATGGGTGTACCCTTGCTATGTACCCTGGCTGTGTACTTAGCTATTGCTATTTTTTCAAGGTCTGCCAGATCCCCCTCTCGATGTGGAAGCTACCCCAGGCCAATCAAACTCACTTGATGTCAACTGGATTCCAGTGACAATTACAAACAAAGGTACCTCAAACGGCGCTCGCGTGACAGGATACAAAGTTTACATCAACGGCTTTCTATGTACGGAAGTCACATCTCCTACAGCAGATTGCGTGACAGCCGTGTCATGGATGGTCGAACGGGCGAGCAAGAGAAGTGACAGCGGTGATCTTCGTGTTATTGTCAGAACTCAGTCTTGTGAGGGCGAGTCAGCGGATTCAAATGAAGTTGCCCTGCCCGTAGATATGTTTAACTTCAAGGTAAATCAGGTTATAAAACCCAAAGAAACTGAGCAGGTATCACAGAGAAATGATATGTTGCTAGAAATATCTGCTGTCGAAGATTACGAAAGCCACGAAGGCTCAGCTAACTTGGCGAATGGTGAGCTGGTTTCTGACGGTTCAAGAGAACGAGCCGATAGCGTAAGACGCTTCAGTATGGGCGAGAATGGTCAGCCACAGGTAGTTTTAGTTGAAGACATTGCCAAACATACTAAGGACGATTCTGGTCCTCTTGCGCAGCCCCGAACCAAGGGAGAACCGGTTGTATGGAAATACGAGGCCGAAGATGAATCAGAAACTGCGGATAGTATCACGAAAAGCGAAGGAAGAAGTGGATCTGAAGACGAAGACGAAGACGAAGACGAAGACGATGAAGAAGTTGAGATTTGTATACCAGACGATTCGGACGATAAGGAGCCAGCTGTTCACACAAAGACTGTAGTGAATGTGGAAGAACAAGGATATCAACGGCTTGAAGAGGTACCTATTTGCTTCTCTTAATGTTTTAGTTGTTGACGGAAAGTTGGGTTTTTATTTCTTTTTTTTGTGTGTTTTCTTTGGTACGTGGTTCGTTTAACAACCTATAGTAGAAAACTGGAGCACTGATTTCTCGAACTAGATGGAAACAATAATAATAATAATGATAACTTTTATTTATATAGCGCTCATATCCTGAGCTCATGGCGCTTTACAACACTGTGCGGGGGACTTTACCAGACTGCTAAGCAGTTTACAATCTGAATCAAGATGCCCCCTCCCCCCCAATTCCCAGTAAACAGGCCAGACCACATCACAGTTATCTCGTGAGTGGGTTCTTTAACGTTCCCTGCCTAACCAAATTAACTAATTAATAGATGCAGGAGACGGGACCTCCGGTTTATTCGTCCTTATCCGAGAAGACTAGAATGTCTATCCATTTCTTGATGTTATAGAAAGGTAGCACATTCTCCTCAGTTATTTTAAGACCTTGAGTGTTGGTCCGGCCGGGGCTTGAACCCTCGACCTCCCGCACAGCAGTCCGGCGCTCAACCAATTGAGCTAACCGGGAGGCGGTTAAATTAAAAGGGAAATCTCTTTGCGGATTTATATGTCGACTGTGTTTGATGATTTCGCCTGACCATCCATGTATTCTAAGCATTTACTGTAAGCATTGGTCTGTGAAGCGTATAAGATAATCAGCAGAAGTGTAGAGCAAACATCGCAAATAATCTTTCTTTAATCTTACCATTTTCTACGTTGAAAGGGGCAATACCAGCATACTCTGTTGGAAGAAATATATGAATGTTTTTTTTTTATTACGGTGGTTGTTTGACCAACGACTTCAAACGTTTATTCGTAAGCCTTCGGTTAGAGCACCGTCGCTTTCAACTCACAACATCTGGTCATGTAATTCTTCGTTCTGAGTATCATACATTTCTTGTAAATTGGATGAGCCTTTCACTTCAAAGATCTCATTCGTAATTCTTCTCACTGTCTGCCTCATAATTCGTATGCTTTTAGTACTGAGAATTTGCTATTGATTTAGTTAATAATCCTCTGATTTTATATTTATTCTCTATTTTCATCACTTATCTACTTGATATTACAAGGGGTAATTCTGGCTTGGTCTCTCATAATAGTAAAGATAACTTGTCACGGGTTACCGAATTACTTACTGAAGTTGTGAGGGAAATTACATGTCCTGTGATTCTTGTGTTTAGAGTAACGATGACATCGAAGCGGAAACCGGAGCTCCCGAGGACGAGCAACAGTTTGTTGAAGAAAAACAAGCGCTTTCTGGCGAAGAAGTGTCAGAAACGCAAGAGAATTCTTCAAGAACTAGAAAGGAGAGCGGAACGTCTTTAGAAAGTGACCTGGACATGGAAGAATTAGGACAGTCATTGGAAGAAGCGCAAAATATTCAACGAACAAGTCCCGAGGGGAGGGAGAGCGAGGATAGAATGCCTTACATTAGGCCACTAGAGTATGACGAGAGTGACTTTGAAAGTGAATCAAGCGAACAGGCCCCGCTTTCCATAATTCAGGAAGAAGACGAGGAAGACTTGTCGGAAGAGATACATTTTCCGCGCTCACACTCGGCCTCCGAGGGTTTCGAGAGCGACGATGATGTCATGGATTTACTCGACGATGAGCAAGTTTGGGATCAATCGTCAGGACGCGTCGACTTCGAAAGCGGTTGTAAAGTATCGCAAAGAGAAGGTCCTTCGGCGGTGAACATCAATAAAACGTCTGAGAGTCAAGGCTTTGGAAAATATTTAGCTAACAGTGACCAGCTAAGAACAAGCGCTGCTCACGATTCACCTTACAGACTTGTGGATAACATAAAGCTTTCAGAAAGCGAAGGAGAATTGGTGGACAACGATGGCATCGACATCACCTACAGTGACACTGAGGCAGACCGAGGTGGATTAGAAACGAGTTTGACTCCGCTGGATGGACAGTATGGGGAAGGAATGACACGGGAAGAAATACCTCAACATCCTGCGTATGACAAAGCTGCGCCCTCTGCGGAGGGACAGGCGCCTTCTGATCAAGGATACGTGGGCGAAGGGGCTTCGGAGGAGCAAGTGCGTGTGTTCTTAGCCCTTTATGATTATGACCCTGCTACGATGTCACCGAATCCCGATGCTGAAGAGGAAGAGCTGACGTTCAATGAAGGAGACTTGATAAAGGTAGGAAGAGGGACTTGGTAAGATTAGGTAGGAGTTTTCATTTTGATGACGAGTATGAGGTCAAGCACTCCTTTTGTCACAAAAGTTTTGATTTTTAAGGCGTTGTGCAAAGTGTATTCGCTAAGTAAATAAAGTTCTTTTTTTCCCGGCTTTGAGCTGACACTATTGTTGACGACTGAAGCCGTTTGGATTTCCAGTGCCTTCATATGCAGCCCGTTAGACAACAAGCTGTTTATATCGGCCAAATTCGTTAATATTTCCTGGAATCTCCCATAAATGATAGCCGCACATAATTTGGTTGATTGTTTAATCGCTCACTTTGTCAGGTTTACGGCGACAAGGATGAAGATGGCTTTTACTGGGGCGAACTGAACGGGAAAGCGGGGTATATTCCATTCAACATGGTATCAGAAGTTCCTCTGGACGACGAAGAGTCCGGTAGTAATGTCACGGCGCCTTACCTGAGCATGACCCAGGAATCTGACACTCAGCCCCAGTCCCTCGAGAAAGCTTCCCGTGCAGAGGAGACCGAAGCCGCTTCTAACGCGTCTGACAAATTGCTTGAGGAAGTAATCCTAGAAGATGGCGAAGAATTTGAGGACCCGAGAGCGAGTGACAATTATCAGCTGCCACCCAGGAGAATGGTAGCTCTGTTTGATTATGATCCACAGACTCTGTCGCCCAACCCTGATAGTGAGGTAAGAACAGCAGTTGATCAGGACACTTTTTTTTTCCTTTCATACAACTGAATCATCTCATTGGTGGTTGGAAGGAAAATGATGCACCACTTGACTCTCGCAGGTAGTCTTCAAAATGTTATGAGGCGACTAGGTTTTACACAGAAGATTTGCATTCTCATTCGTTACTTTGGTTTGTGTGTCAGTAATACGACGTCCATCTTGAAATGACCGCTTCTGGTCCTTACAATTTGGAAGTTCAGTTTTTTCCTTATTTTGCAACCTTATTTATTTTGACAGCCACCTTTCTATGACGACCAGCCCTTTCTGGCTGGAGTGAAGGTCTAATGAAAGAGATCTCAGTGTATTTGAACAAGTATCTACGTCGGCTGAATGAAGTGTAGTGTATTGTTGTAATGTTTGTTTACGTTGGTAAAATAAATTTTACACTATTAGATTTACATACCGTTCGTTACGGTTTGAGTGGCAAAGTTGTGTCTCCAGTTTTTTCTTACACTTTTCGTTCTTGTTTGTCAGGTTGAACTTAAGTTTAGAGTTGGTGATATAATTTATGTATACGGTGATATGGACGAGGATGGTTTCTTTACAGTAAGTGGCGCAGTAACAAGTATCGGTAGATTATTGTACTCTTTTGGGTCCACGGTGGTTCATTTCACCTCAATATGTCATCCTTTCTTCAAAAGTGCGTCACAGAACTAGTGAAAACGATCAAGTAGCGTGAATCCAAAGTTAAAATCTTCGTAAGGGTGTTAAAGAAAAGAGCCAAATATCGCATGAATGTAATGAAACGCACAGTAAGAGCAAAGTGCCTGAAGCGCAGGAGAATGGCATCAACTAAGTCACGATAGTCTAAGTGTGGCACCTAATTTTATCTGAAGAGTGGCTTGAGTTTTCTTGACCAATCACAGAGCAAATTAAGCAGAACCAATGCAATCACGATTTATTTACAGAGTACGTTTCGATAAAGTGCCGTAGAACCAAAGTAATGACAAAACCCTCTCTGCAGAAAGGAAAATATCGCGGGGAGACAAGGAGAACGCTCAGTAAAAATAAATAAACTGCTTAAAGCGCGGGAAAAGGCGGGCGATCAAGTCATGAACGGTTTTAGTTTTCAATCTGATTGGTTGAGGGGATGGCTCTGGTTTCTGAACCAATCACAGTGCGAAGAAAGCAAGACCATAGTGACCTAGGACTATTTTTTATTGTCAATTGGAAATTGATTCAACACTGACCTGTAATTTGTAGTAAGGCAACTTGGTTTATACAGAATTTGTTTCTTACCCTGTGTTTTTGTAGGGTGAGCTTCGTGGAATTCGGGGACTGGTGCCTTCGAATTTTCTCGAAAGTTTGTCTGATCCGATGGAGGAGTCTCACCCCGACACAAGTAACGACAGCTATGTAAGTCACGTGACTTGAGTTTTGTTACTGTTTCAACCATGACTACTTCCTCCTGTTTTTGTGTTGTGTTGTGTTGTGTTGTGTTGTGTTAGTCTCAGTAATGTTATTCTTTTATTCTTTCCTATCAGATGGATCTCTGTGCATGTTTCTTCTTTACCCTTAGAATGGCTCCTTCCCTCTTTCCTTGCGCTTGGGCTTTCCTTTTTTCGGTGACACCTGTTCACGTTAATGTAGTCAACTGATTTAACTCTGCCCTCAACTTGCCCTTAAATTGACACGAAAGATTCCTTCGAGATTGACGTTTTCATCAAAAGCAGTCGAAGAAAGCCCTTGGCTTCTCATTCATGACCCGTTGCTAAGCAACTCAACATATCCTTATTGGCTGATGAAGAGCTGAAATTAATTCTGCATAATCTGGTTCTTGGTTGTTGGTTTGCTAAACCTACTCAATCGATTCCCTTTGACTGCACGTAAATAGTACCAGTGTGTTTGATTGAATTCTCACATAACTCTTCCCTGTTCTGTTGATGTTCTGAAGCCTTCTAACAGTACTTATCAGTTAAGTGTTTTAACTATCGTACCGCTAGGACTCTTCGCATTTTACTGTTATCTGAAGTGAAGAACGACCTTGGAACAGTGGCAAGGAAAAACTCAATTTATGTTAGTACTATAGACACTTTTCATGTTGTAGGGAATTAACTTTAACGTTAACGAGAACGGCAGAAAACTTCAATACTTGCTTGTGAAGTCACTCAAGAAAACTAGGCTGGTAACCATTAGAATAAAATGTCGTGCTGAATAGTTAAAAAAAAAAGACATTACTAGCCTGTCTATTATAAAGTGAAACGCCATATTTTTCTTTGTATTGATATTTTTACTTTTCTTTGCTTTCTTTTGTGTCATTTTGTTAATTTTGGCTTCTCTGTTACGTTCACTCACTTTTACTTTTCCAATCTTTATTTTCTATTGTTTTCTTTTCACCGTGTTCTTTGGTATTGTTTTCCCTTTCCGTTTTTTCGCGTACGTTTTGTTTACTTTTGTTGTTTTTGTGTTTATGCATACCATTGAACTAATTATTCCTCAGTACGGTATCTGTGAAAATATTTTATTTCTACGCATGCTATGACAGGGTGAAAAAAGATTATGAATTCAGACTGCTGTCCGTAGCAGTATTCAAAACTGAATTTAACATCTTTCTTTTAAAACAGGGTTTGTTTACTTTTGTCTGAAATTCCTCGGTTTCTATTACTCGAAATGTTTTATCCCGCTTGATAGTCATTTTACCTCTCGAAAGTTGAATTTTTTTTAAAAAGAGTAATCCAATTTTGTTCACGCGATAGTGATATACAGGAGTAAACTATTTCCGAACGTGTTTTAACCAGATCGGACCCTGTTTTAGCCCTGTGTAATGCAACCCCTACCCTAACCAAAAAATATACAAAAATATATAATTAGTAATATAGAGAGCTCTCGGCCACAAAATAGCGGCTTTGTTCATTGGGTGTACAGTGGGGCTTTTAAACAGAAATGTTAACTTCATTACCTGCATGTTAAAACGCTCTTTACAGGAATGGGATGGTTTGCTGTTTAGGTTCATCTACAAACTTTGGCAACATTGTTTTTGACGGGGATTCATTCATCAATGACTACATTTACCACAGAACTGGTGGTCGAAAACAATACAATCTGCTGAAATTACCGTCAAACCTTCAGAGTTATTTCTTCTATACAAACTTTTCTACCCCAAAACCATTTTTTTTTTCAAATAAAACACGGTTCGTCATTGACCTTTTTTTTAAAGGAGCAGTGGCATGTTATTTTTATTACCTACAAAATTACCTTCAGGTTGAACAAAGCGAGACACGAACGTGAAAAACTCAAGCTGATTGTTCTTACATGTACTTACATATACAAAACGTGACATAGCTCCTTTCAAGTTTTCAAGTGGAAGTGGCCATCCGCTAAAGGAAGGAAACGAGTCAGTTGTCTTCCGCTACATCAACGTGTCGCGTAACTACGTATTATGAAGTAAGCAAAAACTGTCACATTTGTTTTTTCAGGAGTCTCCCGTGGATTCCTCAGACAAGTATAACTCACCCAATGGTACTTACAGCGTTCCAGATGACACGCCCAAAAAGAAGAAGGGAATCTTTTCCAAAGGAAAACAAATGTTTAAAAAGATCGCCAAAGGACACAATTCGCCTCGAGGGAGCAGTTCCAAAAGATAGCGCTGCTCAGCTAGCCAGCTGCTTTTAGTTATTGAAGTGATCAAATGAACGAAATTTAGTTTTATAGCTTTCAGAGAAGTCCAATTTTGTATACGGGGTGTATTTTATCCAGTGTAAACGGGTTTACTACTGTATATGTAGGCTTGGCCCTTAATTTATAAAAACCCGAAGAGTTATATCGGGTGCTTCCCTTGATATGGAAGTTATTTACGTGCTTTTCAGTCGGTCAAGGCTATGGCAGATGCTTGTTATACATACTCGCGCGCATTTCGAAATTTTTTCACCGAACGTTACCGATTCGTTCTCATTCATACACAAAATAACGGACGCATTTAGTTCTTACTCTACTGATAACTTGTCTAAACTTTTAAACTTGAAATCCGAAATGTTTATATGTAATATATCTGGTTGAACAATGACCGATTTGTAAATGTGACGCCAAGTTAGCCTTATATTATATTGTATTGTATTTCCGAAAAAAGTGTTATGTTAGCCATTATCATATAATTTATTTAGCAGAGTTGTATACCAGTGTAGTCACTTACAGTCGCCATTAAATACTATTTTGCGGAGAACAGTCGTGAAGTATTGGTTCCAGGTGTTTTGGTGACAGGGAACGTGCGCAACATTGCAGAGGCTGGCGTTGTTCTCAAAACTATTTCGTAAATCCCCTAGAAAAAGGCCGTGAAATTTTTAACAAGTAAATTGCACGTTGCCGAACGTCTGATAAGTAGTAGATGACCGATGACGTCAAAATGTAGTAAGAACAAAAAAGTGGCGCAGAGGCGCAGCCGAATGCGTCACGGATGTTCTTACCACATTTTGCCGTCTTCTTTGATCTGTTATTGTACAGACCCGCGGCATCATGGAATATCTATTTGTTATATATGATCATAAACAAAATATCAGCGGTGATATCATCTATGCGACTGTGCTCCATTAGAGCATAAGTAAGAATCGATCATATTACGCGTGGAACTCAGCTTATCCTCTAATAAGCATTTAGGATAAAATTGTCTTGGCGAAATCCTGCTATGAAACTGTTGCTTCCTGGTGTATGTGATCTCCATTTGATAATTCAAGGAAGGATCCGTTGACTGTTCAAGTCAATATTGTGTTCACGAAAACTTGTTACCAGATTACTTCGTTGGTGTTGAGAGGGTTTATAATGATTGGTTCATTGGACACTTTAATTTTCTCCCTAATCTTTAAACGATACTTCTCCTGTGAACTGAGAACAGTCAACTGGAGAACAGGGGCTGATTCTTGACGTGCTGTAACGATAATCTGCGAATGCGATGAACCAACCACAAAGTCTATGCTGTTTCCATGGTAATCGATTCCAACGAAATTTAATCCCGTGCACCCGGGTGGAAGCTTGGGGTTGAATTGAAGTTGTCTTTCATTGCGTAGACGCAGTCCGCCATAACCGGACAGAATGGATTGAAGAAATCCACCTGCTCCTGTGATGAAGTTCACAGCACCTCCACCGTCCGCTCCCTCGGTCCAAACCATGAAGGGAACCTTCGCGTTTACGTAGCTAGCATTGAATGACTTCTCCGCTTTAGAATTTTCCCCGATATCCAACCAGTTAATAGCGAACATAGATTTGGTCATGGCGGGCCCCCGCGGATTCGTCCTGGGCTCGTAGAAACTCAGATCATTTTGTCGTAACTGTAAGCTCATGTTTACCATTAGTGGATATCCGAGTAGAATTACGTCGGCTTGTTTAACTTCGATCCCTCGGTACCCATCGTACTCGGGATGATAGTCGTTTGTAGAATCAAACGGTATGTACATATTCTGTGCTATCGTTTTCCACTTTTCGGAGGCATTCGGTAGGACCTCGTAGGCGAATTCGAGATTTAGTTTCGCGATCGTGTTTGTGTAGGCCGAATTATTCACTACCTCAGCATCTTCGTCCGGTGGCATAACGTTGTAGATGACGTAACCTCTTTTAGAGTCGTTATAGGTCGCGCGACTCGCCCAGAATTCCGCAGTGGCTCGAATGAGGGGAAAGGCCTGGTGCTGAAGCCATTGTTGATCTCCTGATGCCATCCACAACTGCCTGACTGCGAATGCAATGTCGCCCGTGATGTGCTGCTCGTAATCGGAATAAATCTCCCCGGGGCACACCTCTGAACCAGTTACGGCACTTTCCCATGGGAACATAGCTCCTTTATAAAAAGATTTTAAAAAATGAGATTTTAACGCAAAAAGGTGCACATGCTCACGAATGATACGGAAACAAAGAAGCAAAGAAGCTCAATTTTTTTTCCTCTTTAACTTGTGGAGGAGGTCACGTCTGGAATCTGAAAACCTTCAGTTGTTTCATTTTTAGTTGGTATACGTTACACGGAATCATTTCCTCGTTAACTACCTTGGAATCCATATTTCTTGGCCTTTTCTTCAGCTGCCTGGAGTCGCTCAAACCTGTAGGCGAGACACGTCCGCGCCAAATCTTGGTGTAAAAGGAGAAGCGGGGGAAACATCCACGTCTCCTGATCCCAGAACACGTGACCATCATAACCATCAGTAGCCAGGCCTCCGGGACTCAGACCGAATATCCTCGAGGGACGAAGGGAGCTGGAAGACGAAAAAAAATTGATTGCTGATCACGATTGTACAACTCACTCCTTACAAAGTTGTAACGTTAGTCGAGTTTGGGTCTAGGTTATGAATTGTATCAGTCATCCAGTTGAGAATAAGATAAAGAGAAAATAATTCAAATACTGGAAAATTATAGAAGAATGATTGACGTTTCGGCCATATCACACGGCCTTCATCATGAACTGCCGAGTCAGCTTAGGTGTTCCGTTACGCTTTATCAAGGCTCGACATTTTATCTATTAACCCATGACAGTGATTGAAGTTTCGCTTTAAAGAGAAAATCATGATCCTACTCTTTCCAGTGAGTTCACTTATCGGATTAAAGGATTTTCCTAATGTTCTTAAGGTTTTTCAAAAAAGGCACCAATCTAATTGGATATCGGTGGACACACACACAAAAAAAATTGGAACGCTGGCACGTTTAATATCACACGCAACCATAAGCATAGTCTATCTTGTAATTCCGTGACATTTTGCTTTTTGAAATTGCTCTATTACCACGAACTTTTGTCGCATAAGTCATTTTTTCCTTACGGCAATGTCAGCCCCCCCTTCCCGCCCCCCCCCGCAAAACCCTTCCTTTTAAGGCGTCTGTATGAAGGAATAAGGCACGGAGGGGGAGGGGGAGGGGGGGCTTTAACCCTCTACACTTTATCCTACTACAAACATTTCCTAAGGTGCTTAGTGATCATTTCCTCTATTCTCGTAACCTTATCGACTTATTCAGGGGTGATATGTAAGGAGAAATTAGATGCTAATCACTCTTACGGGTTTGGAGATTAAAGATCGGAGAGGCTTATCACGAGAAAACGTCTTTTCGTGAGAAATTAAAGCTGATATCGATGGGTTAAGCAACTGAAGGGTCTTACCTACTTAATTGACACTAACGTTGATTGAATATCCTCAACTCTCAAGATCTAATTAGTAATTCTACTCATAATAACCACGCTTTTCCTTGTAAAAGAGTTAGGAGAAGTTTGTGTTTCATCAGGATGACAGCCTGAAAGGTTTGTTGGTTTGAATCCAGTTTTGCTGGATATCAATAGGATTGATATTGCATTAGGATCGAGGAGTTATACGTCATCCACCTCTACGAGTTACAGAGGGAAATGTTTATGGATTGTTACATCTCACTGGGTTTTGATTTGATCTTCGATTGAATGAACTCAAATTGGGCAAATAAAAAGAAAAAAATAGTTTGTTAAGAGCTAAAACCACGGTGGAAAACGGTCAAGTGAAATTTCCTACTGCAGTCTAACACTTTAACAAGCATTATCGAAAATAATATCGCCTTAATTCAATAATAAAGGATTACATTTAAGCCTTCTAGCCTAAAAAACAATAGTAAACATAAAAAGAACAGGATGTAGTGTTCAGGTTACCTAAGTGTGTAATAAAGACTCCCGGAAACTGACTGGGCCAGTGTAAGATTGCCTTCCACTTCAATGCTTCCAGCGTCCCAAACTTCTTTCCAAGCCTGAATGTGACTCTCGAGGAGTGTTTCCGGTTGTTCCATAGCCTCCGTATAAGCCTGGTGGGCGCTTGTCAAGAAATCCTTGGCGTCTAAACTGGTCGCTATTGCCGTGATGAAGTAATAGGTTTGAGTCTTCGAGGAAGGAGGGATGTCTAAACGGGGGGGTATATCTCCCCAAACAACCGCCACCCCCTCCCTCGGACTGATCGGCTCCTCTGTTATCTTAATGTACCCAGACATGGAATTGATCTTGGGGTCATCCCGAGATTGACGCGAAAAATCGCCTCTTTTGAAATCAATATCAACGCTCGGCGGTCCATATACATTGCTCATAAACAAACTGACTGTGTCATGCATGTTGTTTTGCCAGGCTATCTCCGTGACAAGCAAATGCTGATAAACGCGATGAGCATAAATTCGCTGTTCCAAGGTGAAGTTATCTATGTGTAGCCGGTGATAGAACACTCCTTCTGCCACATTGAGGCTGAAGAGCTCGTCAGTGGCATTAGAGGAGATATTGGTTCGTACGACGATCGCCGACGTCGAAGGAATTCTCGCTCTGTGACTCGGGCTTTGTGTCCCCCTCCCGTTGAAGATCCCAGACACGTAAACCGTGTCGCTGTAAACTGTAGTGGCCAAATATCCATTACCAACACTCGGGTGTAATCGAGGATCATACGGAAGGCTCGATGACTCAAAGTTTGTTGCATTTGGTGCAGCGTGAACAGTACGAAAGAAGCAAACCATTGACAAAGCGATAATCACTTCATTTGCGGACGCCATGCCTTTGACTTGTCGGTGGTTTTTCTGCGATTCGTACGGCCGTAATTCAGGTCGGTATTTCCTTCGTTTACTACTGATGCTTTATCCAATTTCAAGGTTTTTATTTCTTCAAAAACTAAACGGTAGAATTACCTCTGTTTTGTTTGTATCCCACGTTGTCTGATTTTGTCACAGTCTGGAATTATACGTTGAAGATCGGAATGCGCACGACTTACATGAAATTTGATCAGCTGAGGTTGAATTATTAACTTTCACCACAATTAAAATAATTATGATAATAAAAGAATCATAAGTTACAAACAACGGAAGCAAATGAACATAAACCATCAAAGTGCAAAAGTTGCATTCCATCAGAAAGAAAAGAAAAAGAAAAGTTATATTCCATTAGAAAGGATGCCGTTCTGTTCGTTGCTCGATTAGTGAATTATGCAACCAAGTCACCCCTTCGTCGTCGCGTCGAGTGCCGTATTTTGTGAGGAAATTATTCCCTCTTTTTCAGCTGCTCCCCCGCCTTCTCTTCATGTCTCCACCCTGCCCCGCTGCCATGACTTATTTTCTGTTCCTCATACTACCTTTCCCTAAGCAGGCTATAAAAGTAGTTTAGGGTAATGGCTGCAATCCGGGTTTCCAAGATATAGTAGTTCACGAACCTGAGAGAGTGACCGAGCTTGAGAATATACATTTTGTGCTGTGTTTTTTGGAAAAAGAGACGCGAAAGAAATGGGAACACAGATCAGTGCTGATGAAAGTTTGTAAATGGCAGACTCGATTCCGCCTGGGTTTGTAGGGAAAAATTATGGGGAGCGCGGGGTGGGGCGGGGCGGGGGGGGGGGGGAGAAGTGATTGCGTTGTTTTCTAACAAGAGAGCTTCAGGCGCCTATAGTGCCACTCTCCAACCAGGGGTGTAAATGGGCTCCAGCACACTGACAAAACATCGGAGCGAGGAGGGAGGGGAAGCGGTAACTGAGATGGCTCTGCGTCACATCAAAGAGGATCAAAATAGTTATGCCCCTGGTCGAACATGGAAGGCGCACCGGCCAGGCCACTCAGCCTCCAGGTCGAAATCCTTGTAGATGATTTGAAATTCGGGTATCTGTTTGCACATGTAGCGCACTTAACTCAGGCCACGAAAAATTGTGCGGGATCAGACTCAAAGGGAGGTTTAAGGTTAATGCATGGTTCATGGACTATTGCACGTTTGCACTGACGGCACGCGATATTACGTAATAGCCTCGGTACTGACCATCTGCTGATGAAAGTGAACTAATAACTATCACAATAAAAGCTCAATCCCTAGCCAGCAGTTGTTAAAACAGACTGCATTTGTTGTGTACTTCTAGAATATGTTAGTGACCAGCCCTTTTTTCATGTGTAGCTCAGTTTGTACGGAAATATGGTTCAGTCTAGAATGCTCATAATTCATCCGTGTCGTATGTAAACAGATTAAGAAAATATGGCAAAGTTGAGCTCGTTTATCGAATAAAATTTTTAGGAGCGTCCCCAATACCACTTGTACCTGATAACCCTTTTCAAAAATGGGGGCTGAAACTCATCACAGTGAAATGAACTGCACAAGACATTATTTCTGCGCTAAAATAACCTGGACAACCTTTGTAGTGTTTGTCTTAAAAATTTCATTTGCTTGGTTGCGGCAGCATTAGCCGAGAAAACTTGTCGTGATTAAAAATGTGAAAAAATAATCAGAATGACATTTTTACGAATTGGATTATTTGCTCTCCTAATTTGGACCCTTCGCCCTCAAGATTTTAATTTAATTCTCCTTGCTTTCCACCATATAAAATAACTTGGACAACCTTTTAAGTGGTTGTCTTAAAAAGTTTCATTTGCCTGGTTGCGGCTGTATCAGCCGAGAAAACCTGTCGTGATTTTAACTGTGAAAAAATAATAATGACATTTTTTCGAATTGGATTATTTACTTAACTTGTTTCAGGTTGTCATTTCTCTCCTAATTTGAACCCTTCGCCCTCAAGATCTTAGTTTGATTTTCCTTGCTTTCTGCCATATGTTCCTCATAATTTTAACTCTAAGAATTCAGTGTTAAAAAGCATTATCTCCCGGCGGGATAACTTATGTTCTTTTGTTCATAGTCGATAATTATCTTTTTTCTGGGCTTTACCTTTCTTCTTTTCAGTATATTGTTGAGTGGCGCAAGGAAAAAAATTCTCAATTGTCTGTGCTGAGAGTGAAAGGGTTAAGTTAACATTCTCGGCTTCCACTGTCATTTTGGAGAGGGGTCTAACTTCTCAGTGAGCTCAGATTCTATGACAGTAAAGAGAGAAACCGAAAATATCCCTGACACAACCCTTAGGTTGTTGCTTTATAAAAGATATCTTTGAAGTAACATAGACAAATATCCTTCATTTTTGACAAATTTTCGTCTTTATCTTGAGAGAATCAGATTATTCGTATATCTAGCTTAAAATTTCGTAATCAGTATAAGCAAATTTATTAATAAAAAAGAATTCAAAACGTCCAGGACATCTTAATTGCTAATATTTCACTTTCAGAGGAAAAATTAATACACTCTAAGAGGGATCTAAAATTGATATTTCCCAAGTTTAACATAGATATTCTAAGTGAAGTACAAAGGTCGTTTTCGCAAGACATAATGACGCTGTTTAACGGAAAAATCATTAGAATCGTAGAACATGGGGGGTTTATAATCCTAACTAGTGAAACAATGCCTTAAGCGCATTACAGGATACTTGAGATTAAACCAATTTACTGCTGTCTGACACTGCGGTGCACGTTACAAAGTTAAGAACGCGTCAAAGCCGGTATAATTGCAAACGGAGCAATGTCTGTTTCAGCTGGCGCATGGTCAAGCTGACTTTAAATGCGAACTGGACTTAGTCTTCTTGACAAGATGCTTAGGATTTCTGAACCGTCTTCCTGCCCTGCCGTTTTTACCGCTGCCATTTCTCAGTGCGTCTCGGAGGTGGAAACCGGCACGTTGTTATCCCTGTGTTACGATCTATGAAACAACAGGGCATCTCTTTACTTCTGAAGCCCATCACATTACATAACACTGCAGAATTCCTTTTTACTTTGCTGTTCAATTGCCAGTTGCCTACCATGTCCAAAAGTACCACACAACGAACATGCCAGCTCTCGAATCCGGACAAGAGCCACGTGATTAAAGGTGCCAAAAGTGTACTCTTATTATGATTAATTTTTCGCACTTTTCATGAAGTGAAGTACATGGCTTTATCTCTTCCCCTACATTCAGACTGCACTTATGGTTCTAGATGCCCCGTTGAGTACTGATTTGAGATTTCCGGGGGAAAACTAAAGTAGAACTGTGACATCTATTAATGGAACATCGAGGTTCATTTCACTGCGCGCAAACAAGTTTTTGTGATCAGTTCATTTTGCAGAATGCAAAACTCGGTTTTTGATCTGAATCACCTGATGATCTGGGCGCAAGTAGTTGTAAGCATGGATTCTAACGAGCACTACAAATGATCTCTCATCGGCCGTATCTCCTCGCGCTAGACCTTTGGTTTATATGTACAGTGAGCCACATATCGTGAGCATTCGTGAGGACAGCGAGTTAAAGCGTTATAACCATGGCGTTAAATAAAATCTGATTTTATTCATTTTCCCCATATTCCTCAAATCAGCACTCAGATCATACTCACAAAGTATATATTTTGGTTTTGACCCCCCAAACGGCTGAAAGCAGAAGGCAAGAAATTCAATTCCTGTCCTTTCGGTAGCCTTTAGCGACGCCGTTCACGTTATACTCTAGTATTACCAGAAGAAGGAAATACAGATGGTTTTGTAATGTAAGATGTTGAAGTTTACTGCACAATTACGGAAAATGCAGAGTATCATTGATGATAAACTGTGATTGAAGAAAATTGATGATAGTAGTGATAGATGAACTGAGAATTGCAATTGATTGATGTGAATAACTCTCTCTCGTATTTCGATCGTAGATTCAAGGTAAAACTAAAAAACTTAATTAAACTAAAAATTAAAACAAAGGATGGTATCTTGTCAGTGGTAAGAAGATATTTCTGAAACAGAAAAGAAAATGACACAAAAGGCGACCAAAAGTTAGAATATTAATGCTGTTAACTTCTGATCTGTTTATTCAAATGAATTCCTTGAATTCTACGATCTTTTTAAACCGGATGTTCCTTTCTATGTATTGCACAGTTTATTTATATTATGGCCATATCTCGGACAGACCATTGTTTAAAAATTTTGCCTCATAAACATGTCTTCTAATGTCTCAGCAAAGTTAGTTTGATGTTGACACGGCTTGTCTCTTCAAACTTGCAAGATCTTTGATCTCGTTGTTTCTTCTTTAAACATTTTGTGTCGAAACTGTGGTTTTATTAAAACCTGGATCAGCTGTGATTGGTCTATCTCATCACACGTGTGGGACGTGTAAACAATCCGGAGGGTTATTGCGTTTTCTACTTTCTATTAATAAACTACAGAGTTTGTGACGCAGAGATGCAGATTTTGTCGTATCGATTATTTACTTTCCTCGCGGAAAAACAAACAAGATTTCAAATATGCCTTCGGCATGTATGCAAGAGACACATCGATTAATGTTTGAATCGAAAACGCCACGATGGCTTTCTTTTGCCCGTCACAACTGACATTGAAAAAGAAAGGTAATAGTTTTGTTTCAAGGGAGGACGTTCTCTTCCTTGTCGCTTTTTCGTGCAGCTAATATAATAAGCATTCGTCTTCCTTTGAAAGTTGTCTTTCCCACTGCATTGTTATTGTGTCATAATTAAGCGATGTTTTATTTCTCTCCATCAAATTTTGAACGCCTATTTTTTTTCATTAGTTTTACAAAGCAAGAAGCCTTATACATCTGATGTCTATCGCCCGTCATCAAGTCAAGAGCAAAACGGAACAGCGTCCTCAGAAGTTACAAAATCGGCTTTGAAAAATGGCTCAACTCCAAGCCACAAACAGGAGAAACGAAACGTCCGAATCAGCGAATCGGGCCTGAGACATGAAATGCTTTTTGAACGGAAAATTCGAGTAGCAAGTTTGGGTAAACCTGCCAACATACGCGTCAAAATCACGCAAAGCTACGAGCCAGTTGATAAAGAGGAACTGAAAGTTCGAAAAGGACAGTATGTGAAAATAATATACCAAGAAAATGACTGGGTTTACGCGGTTGATTCGTTCGGAAATGAAGGGTTTATCCCGCTATTTTACTGCTCGACAAGAAATGTTTCCACCGACTCGAAGTCAAGCACCTCGGGTTACGAGGATAGCTTCGAGGATAGCGAAGACGGAGTCACCGAAAGAACTACTGTGGTCGATTTTAACGAACCTCTAAATGGAGCGAGCCAAAGCTCTAATAACTCAATGACTTACTTTCCTAAGAGAGCTTACGGTCCGCAGCTGACAGTTCTATATGACTACACTGCGCATTATGAGAATGACTTAAGCGTGTGTCGCGGTGAGTTTGTTATGCTGCTAAATGATCAAGATGAGGATTGGTTTTGGGTCTCGACGGATGATGGCGAAGAAGGCTTTGTACCTCGATCTTTTGTCGTCTCTCACGTCTGCGAAGGTAAACAATTTGCTTCTTAACGTCTTGTGTATGTTATTTTAGTTTTCATGTGGTAAAGAGTTAATGAAACAATGAAAAGTTGCGAGGAAGCTCTTAAGTGAAGAACTTTAAAACTTAAACATGCGAGTCATAAATGTTTCCCGAGAAAATAAGATTCTTAGATTCTCTTGCGATAGAAGAAGTTAATACAGAGCAGTCATCTTATCAATTAAGATTTTGTTACCCACAAAAGCGAATATAAAAACCAAGTAACTATACCAGAGGAAAGAGGAAAGACGTCCGCGTATTAGCAGGCCAGACTTTTTGGCAAGATCTAAAATGGTCCAATTCGGGTTTATGAGGTCACGTGGATACAAAATATCAAGATAATCAAGACGGGTTCTAGCTCGTTCGAGATTTCGCCGGCGTTACCTTTTCGTTTGTGAAAAGCAGTTTTTGAGACGAGTTACCTTTTTTTAGACTGAAGGCTATTTTTATCCGTTTGTTCAGTATTCTGAAACCTCAACTGAAACCCGAGAAAACTTTCTCTACTTAACCCAGCACTTACCTTTCGCTTTACAAGAGAAAATTCATCTTTTATCAGGATAAACATGTTCAATTTTGATTTCCTTTCCGATGGCTTTTAGCCGATAAAGTGAAAATTGCTCCTTTAACAATTAACACGATGTCTTCGCCTCGTTGAAGATCCCCTGGGTTGTCAGTTTTATTTTGATAACCTTCACCTTTTAATACTTTTAATGTCTTTAGCGACGTGATATTTTAGCGCAGATGGAAGCTCTCTTTCAAATGTTTAAAATGTTACTCGGGAACTGGTGACTCTTTCTTAGTCATTTATTATTATTAACTTTTGACGTTTTATGAAAAAAAAGGAATTTTAAACCATAACAGGAAAAAGAACGCCTAACCGTTTGCAATTCTTCTGCTATTGGGTTAGTGCGTCTAGAAAAATTCTTAATTAAGCAGTTTAGATCATCAACAACGGCAAAAAGAAACATATTGAAGTTGAGCCGGATGAAAAAAGATAGATTTGGCTTAAGTCATAAAAGGCAAATGGATCGAGAAGCGGGTTTACTGCAAACGCGAACAAAAAATTACCCTTATTATCGATTACGTTTCTAAAACTCTCTACATAAAACCAAAACAAAAAGACATGAACATATCCTCAACTGGAATGAAAGGGCAGATGTTTGCGCTCTGTTGCGCAAACATTGTTGGTAAGGCACTTCCCTGAGAAGTTATTGTTAAAATTTCTCCGATAAAAATTTAAAACCAAAATTTTCGGTCTTTTCGCAATAATGGTCAAATTCGAAACCATGTTATCATTTGTCGCTCATTGTTGCTAATAGCAGTACTGAACAGTACTGAACTGCATAGTTTACAAAATCATGCGCGCCTGTAACAGTGAGATCCAATGCTACTTAATGGTGTCAGATGAAAATCGCGGTTGCAAGGAACTTTCGTTGAAAATGGTACGTTGAGATTTTCGCACATTCCTATACTTTATTATATATAAAGTTCATGTAAAAGAAACAACGGCGTAAACAATTTAATACCTTTGGGAATTCGGCTTTGTTTAAGATTAGTATGGGACTGTGCGGAAATCTTAGCAAAGGTACAAAGTGATTGATTGATTGATCGATCTTAACCCGGAGGAACTTTTGAAATTGCTTATTCTGACTTATTCCGGAAGTAATCCCTTTTAAGTTTATTTTAGGGAGATTCCCCAGAGAATACCGGTTTACTCACAAAGAGATTCCGGTGACACGAATGCAGCTGAGCTAAAGCTGCCCCCAGACATTCTTTCTTGACATTTCAGTTTACGTGATTTGGAATTTATGATAATTTATGATAATTTATGGTAATTAAGAAACTATACATTATAATTAGGCATTGAACTCGTGTTCAAGCTTAGTGGACGGCTAAGGAAGAAATGCACGTGAAGGTAATATAATAAAGTATTATCACTTACGGGTGAAATGTACAAGAAAATATTTATGTGGAAATGAAATGTCTCTTATTCAAAAGCCTTCTTTTATTTTCATACATAGCGTGTGTCCAGCGATTATCTTCACCAAACGGTGCGTCGCTCAACTCACCGAACCTCAGCTCCTCTGACGTCACACCATTAAGTTCGAGTTCTACCGGGATGAAGTGCAAATCATGGCAGACGGATGTAACCTCATCAACATCCAGTGAAAAGACTTACACCCTGAAAGGGACGCGCTTAATAGTACTGTACAATTTTGAGGGGAAAGCCTTTGACGATTTGACTGTTAGGCCTGGAGAATATGTCTATGCAAACCTCAAGGACCAAATTGTGCCTGGGTATATCTGGGCTTATTCGCCGAATAGTAAGAAATCTGGTTTTATTCCAGATGATCATGTTAAGGAGCCAGTGATAACAGACATCTAATGGGGTATTGGAAGTTCTTATTTCCATAACAGTAGTAAAATGTCTCCGTAACAGCTTACATGGTTTTACATGCTGGATGACTGACTTAATGAGAACTGAGTTCCTGTCAGTTATTTATCGCCGCTACAGTAGAGATGAGCTAGCGCTGTGTAACGAGCAAACGAGGCCGTGACAAAGAGAGATCAGGGCATGGATGACGCCGGGATTTGTCAATTTGATTCTACGAAATTGTTTTTAATTCTAAACAAAATTGGGAGTTTGTTCGGTCTCATTACGCTGAGAGATTTTCTATTCATAACCTTATTAAAACTGAGACCCTCCAGGCTTGAGCTTTCCGCTCTGGTAATATAGATTTTTTCCTTGTCACATGGTAAGAAGCCTATTTTAATACAAGACCGATGTATTAGGAATCAGTGTCTTTTTTGTAAGCTTTTTGTTATCTAACCCAAGGTAAAAGCCTTCTTTTTTAAAAACTAAATAAAGATAAGATTAACTTCAATTAGCGTCTTATTCAGTCTAATCATCATAACTAAACAGAGGTCGATTAACAAGACCCGCACCCGCACCCGCACCCGCACCCTCATCCCATTTCATTTGCCACTCTATCTCAGCCTTTCTCCCTCCCCTCGGTAAGGTTCATATCATGGTATGAGGTATGAACTATGTTTCCGATGCCACCTTGTGAACCGTTCGTATAGGACAGCAATTGGCTTAGGAACAAGATTGAAAACTCGGCATTTATTTCAGGTAAGATTACTCTACACTGAAGTCTCTTCAGTAAATAACTTTTGATCATGAAAAGGCCAATAGCCCCCAAAACGCCAGGCTTTTGCTCCGATTTTGTTTCGCAATCGAAATTCCCCACGACATGTACTATGGTGATCATTTCTAATGCATGCACTGTATGCCAGTGAGAACATATCTATCCACTGTGTCTATTTTTTTAGAAAAAGGTACGCTTAAACCGAGGAAAAAATTCCGTTTCACCCCATGCTATTCTTACACTAAGCCGCAGCCTAAAGGTAATATTCTGTTTCGCTTTTGTTTTCCTTTATCCAAGTAGTGCATGAAGAGTGAAGAAGGGGGTCAAACGAAAATCTTGCCTTAATCAGAGATGACAGTTTTAAAGGAAGGTAATTTCCTTGGGTTGGTGGAAAAAAAACGACATTTAGTAGCTAAGCAGGAGAAACACAGAAGAAGGAATGTATTAAAAAAGCTAAAATAATTTATTATTTTGATAAAGAATATTTGTACAGATTTTGATAAAATTTGAATTTTGTTTTACCCAGATACACCCAACAGTACAGGGTGTTAAGTTAATACTATTGCAAAACTTTGTCTGTATTCCCCTTTTTCAGATACAAGTAAATATATGAAGCTCGTATATTTTGAACTGCGGTATTAGATACCTATGGTGAACGATCCTCGCAGTAGATAGCGCTATTTAAGCAATAGCGAAAATCAGACCTGAAAAAAATCATGCCTGTACGGGATTCGAACCACTGACCTCTGCGATACTAGTGCAGCGCTCTACCAATTGAGCTAACAAGCCAACTGGGAGCAGGCCGTTAAGTTGATTCGTAATAAACCCGTGAAAGTGATAAATCAGATACAAGTAAATATATGAAGCTCATATATTTTGAACTGCCGTATTAGATACATATGGTGAACGATCCTCGCAGTAGATAGCGCTATTTAAGCAATAGCGAAAATCAGACCTGAAAAAAATCAGGCCTGTACGGGTTCGAATCCCGTTCAGGCCTGATTTTTTTCAGGTCTGATTTTCGCTATTGCTTAAATAGCGCTATCTACCGCGAGGATCGTTCACCATATGTATTCCCCTTTTTGTTATAACATTATTTATCCAAAAACAACCATAGCATTAATTACTGATGAACGCTTCTAAATTGCGCCAAAAAAAGCTTGAAACAAATAGTCCTGTACAGAATCGTATAATTGAATAAAAGCTTACATTCTGATCGGTTAACGAAGTGAGATATTTAGCGTGGAATTGCGAGCGACACTGTCTCACATCTCATGCTAACAATGTCATCGCTGTTTTCTTTTTTTTTTTTCTTATTTTTATTCAATTATGCGGCTCAAGGAAAACCATTACCTGACTCGTGAATTCCGCCTTAAACCGATATCGCACTCATCGATTGCGACTCGTGCGATATCGGTTTTCGCGCGCAATTTAACGCGAAATTCCCTCATCAGGTAATGAAGTTTCTTACAACCTTGAACTATAATGATGCACATATTATCTTGTGGCTCAAAAGCTTATTGCGTAAAGGCAAGTTCATGCTTAGACTGAAAAAGCTCATGCATAAAGAAAGATTACATTCATCATATTTGCAGCTCTAGTCACTACAATTTCTCGTATTGTACGCTAAGTTAAGGGTGTCTCCAGAATTATTCTTAGGAAGGGGTGCACCAGGCACTAAGGAATGACATAACTGACGGATGACGTGACCAAATTTTAAAAGCAAACAACGAAGAAGAAGGCTCATGCCTAAGCAGTTAAACATTATGTGAACTGCTGAGCATGTATAGCATTTTTACGGCGTTTAACATTAATTTCTTCAACCTCGTCTCATGTTTTACTTCAACACCAATAAAAGACATTGCTTTGTTGTTTTTTTTTTCTTCGCGGAAAACTAGTTACTTTGGAAAGCTGCAAGTCGTCTCAGTTGAAGGGGGCGAGTGTGCACCCCCTGGGCGCGCCCCTCCCCTAGATCCGCCTCTATAAATGTAACCAGTAAGTGAAAAGTAACACTTGATAATTATTTTGTTCTTAGCGGGTATCCTAACAAGCTTTGATTTTGAAATGATTTTTAGAGTCGCACATTTCAGTTTCCCGAAAGAAGTTAACTCTTCAATTTCTAAAATCTGATTATTAATTGTCCCCTTTAGCCGCTATGCATTTCCTTGTTAATTAGTCAGGAGAAGCTGGTGTCAAATCAAGAAAACAACTTCTATCTGATAAGTTTGAGTATTCTCATTACCTGTTTGCTTGGTACCCTATGGAATAGAAGGTTTAAAAGAGCATTGTTATGTACAATCCATAGGTAAAAAAATTGTCATGTCACCATTTAAGCATAACTTTTCGCGGTAACTTTATAAAGAAACCCTTACAGACCTTCTGCCATGGTTTGATGATCAGAGATCAATCGCTGACTTCGGATAATCATTTCTGACTCAAGCTGAAATATTCTCTCCAATTTCCTCGCCGTCATCAAAATCAAGTTAGATGAGAAAATAAATGGATATATGAAAATTTAGGAACACACGAATAAGTTGAGTTATGGTATTAAAAATGCCAAAACAATATCTTATTTAAATCTATGTCATATTCTGAAACAACGTATATCTCATAAAAGTAATTTCATACGTATTTTTCCAAAGTCATAAATTCCTTTGGCACAGCACCAGGCCTTCTTCTCTCCTTCTTACAAATGGGACATTGATTCGGGGGACGTTCCACGGAGGGGTTCCGGTGCAGGGGACACATGTCCACCACGGACAAGATAGGACTACAATATGAGCTCCTGGAGCAAATACTGCGCTCTGTATCCGAGCTCCGGCTTGAATCCGTTGAGGGTGGCGGGGGGCCCTTGGGATGTTGGGCTGCCTCGCGTCTTGCCTCTGGTGCCCCTGGGGGGAAGCGTTTCACCACTGGTGTACTGTTGGACCTTTCTTGGTCCCTTTGAGACTGGCGGCCCTTTGCCTCCCCTGTCCAAGGGGGCATGGGCGCAAGCGATCCTTTAGATATTTTTATATCGCTGGGAACGGGATCATATGATCTTCGACGAGGTTCTCTTCCGCTCATCGTGTTCAGTTCACTTTTTTGCTCTGCAGAAACTCTTTCCTCAATAGGTTGGAATTTATGGACTAACGGTTTATTCAGTGAGCCTTTTCTGGGATATGGGTCGCTACTAAGCTCTGTATTTGAACCGTCGAGAACGATTTTATCCTCTGCGATGGACTTTCTTCCTCTTAACTGCTGACACGCTCGTCGTAGAAGATCGTTCTCCTTTTGCAGACTAGCAATTTCTTCACGCAGTTTCTCAGTGCCTTCTATAAGCTGCACATTTTCGTCCTCCAATCGCCTGTAATCAGATGCCATTTGCTCCATTTTCCCTGAAGAATCTTTGAGATTTTCAGTTTCTTTCAATAGCCCATCTAAACGGGTCGACAGAAGCTTTGTCTTCGTCTTCATAGCATTGTCTTTCTCCATCAGTTGCTCGGCAAGTTGATCTTTGATAGACGCTTCGTTTTGCTTCTCCTTCTCGAGCTGCTTAACCTTCAGCGCCATTTCGTGTAGTTCCTCAATAAGTTTCTTCCTCTCTTCATCTTTCCTATCGACCTCCCTGTACAGCTCCCGTAAGTCCGCTTGTAATTTCTTATTCATCCCCTCAAGTCTGTCGTTTTCTGAGAACAAGGTCCTTAACTTGGTGTTGAAGTCTTTCTGGCTTCCGCTTTCAAGAAGCTTTACAATCTCAGCCTTCTGTTGTTTATTCATCTCTTCGATTTGTTCTTTATCATACTCAAGCAAACGGACTTGTGACGCGAGGCTTTCCTTGTCTTTCTCCAAGCTACGGACATTGTTTTCGGATTTTCGCAAAAGAGCACTGAGACCTTCGACTCTTTCCTGCTGAGATATGGCTTCATGTTCTTTGGCTTCAAGCTTGGACAAAAGATCTTGATTTTTCTTCTCCATTTTTATTTTAAATGAATGTGCGTCGTCTACGAGTTTTATCCTTTCATTGTCCAGGTTTGTCCGGTTTTCCTCTAACTTCCGGAATTTGTCTTTTAAATCACCATGTTGCTTTTCTAAGAGATTCAAACTGTATTTTGTATCGTCAAGTTCGCTTTCAATCGCCTTATTTTTTCTCTCTACAGCTTCGTTGGAGAACGATAACTCACTATTCCGTTGTTTGGAGTTTTCCGTCTCTTTAAAGATCATCTCTTTGTTGATTTTTTCAAGCTCTACCGTCAGGTCTCTCGCTGTTTTCTTCAATTTTTCGTTTTCAGAAGACAGACGGTCTTTTTCTTTCCTCAACTCCTTTACTTTGTCCAACTCTTTGCTGTCTATGTCTTTCATATCACTTGGGGATCTCTTCAATTCCAAACTTGTCTTCCTCAGATAATTCTTCTCTGCCCGTTCATCGTAAGAAAGCTTACGCAGCGTCTCCACTTCAAAATGCACTTCAGAGAACTCGCCATCGAGAGCACTTTTCTCTCGTTGCACACTTGGCGTAAATCCTCGAACTTTGGCTCCTTGTAACTCTTTCTTTAATTTACTCTCCTTCTCTCTGGCGATATTTAGCGCTTCCTGAAGTCGATTATTTGCCCGCCTCAGGCTTTCAAGCCGTTCCTCATCTTCGCATTTTTCTTTCAAACTCTTGTAAAACTCTTCGCGAGCCGTTGCCAAACTCGCCTCCTTCTCGTCGAATTCCCTTTCCTGTTCAAATATTGTTCGTTTGTGTTCAACTATCGCTTCCTCAAGGAAACCAATTTTTTTCTCTTTTTCTGCAAGCTCATTTTTCAGGCGAGTTACTTCATCGCCTCTCTCCGACTTTTCTGGCGTGATCTCTTCATTTCCGTCATTTCGATCTCGATTCGTTTGCTTTTGATTGGCATTCACTGTAAGAGATGTAATCTGTTGATCTTTTTTGACCATCTCCCTTTTCAATTCTTCAAACTTATCTTGCATCTCTCTCTCTTGCTCACGACTGGATCGTTTGAGTCCAGCAATTTCTTTGTTTAAAGTTGTAATCGTTTTGTTTTTCTCCGGTAATTCCCTTTGAAATTGCTCGAGTTTGTTCTGAAGGTCGGTTAACGTTGTTTTATCAGCAGTCGTCTGTTTTCGTTCTCGTTCTAATTGCTGTTTAGATCTCTTAAGATCGTTAACTTCGTTCTTCAAAGTGGAAATCATCTTGTTCTTTTCTTTTAATTCCTCGTTGGATTCTCTGAGCTTTCTTTGAATGTCTCTAATCGATGTTTCGTCTGAGGTCTTTTTAAGGTTTTGCTTTGGCTCTTCTTGTTTTGTCGTCTGTTTTCGTTCTCTTTCTAGTTGCTGTTTGGATCTTTTAAGATCGTTAATTTCGTCCTTTAAAGTTGAAATCATCTTGTTCTTTTCTTTTAATTCCTCGTTGGATTCTCCGAGCTTCCTTTGAATGTCTTTAACCGATGTTGCGTCTGAGGTCTTTTTGAGGTCTTGTTTCGGCTCAGATTCGGATTGTTTGAACTTAAAGAGTTGCTCTTCAAGGGTTGCAATCATAGTCTTCTTGCTATCCAGTTCTTGTTGCACTTCATCGAGTTCGTCATGTAGTTCCTTCTCTGCATCTCCAAATTTCTTCTCACAACCTTCTTTGGCAAGTGTCGCTTCCTCCACTGCCAAACGCAAGGTTGCGTTTTCGTTCTTTCTCTCTGCCAACTCAGTCATCAGTGCCTGATGTTCAAGGCTCAGCTGATCCAGTTTGTACTCAAGCTCCTTCATTCTTTCGTCGCTTTCAGCGAGCTCCTCTTTAAGACCATTTGGCACTTCCGTGTCGATCTCTTTGGAGAGGCGGTTTACTTCTAGAGTAAGGCGTTTCACTTCTTGAGTACTCTTCTCTAGGGCATCCTCCAACTTTTTCCCATCCTCTACCGCTCTGCGGTTCTTCTGTTCCTTTGTTTTTATCTCTTCGCGAAGGATATTTTTATCCTTAAGTAAGACCTCTAACTTTCTGGACAACTCCTTATTTCCATCCGTCAAAGATCCAAGCTCTTCTTTGTAACGTTTGGCATTCTCGTCTAGTTTGTCCTCCAAATTTTCTTTTTCTTCGATCAAAGCATCCATGTCCCTTTGCAGTTTCTTTGTTTTCGACCTCAATTCTTCGATTATTTCGTTAAGTTCGTCTTTTTCATCGTTGAGTTCGTCCAGTTCTTCATATAAATCTGCATTTAACTGGCGTTGTTTTGCCAGTTTACCCTCGAAAGTATCTTGGTCGTGCGGGGCAGACTCCAAACTAAAGTTCTCTTCTACTGCGGATGAAAGTTCGCCTTCCTGGGCGCATGAGATTATTTCTTCGCTAATTCCTAGACTTCTTGCATCTGTTTCATCAAAAGAAACGTATTTTTTGCATGTAAGCTCTTTTTCTTTGTTCTCCAAGATTCGTTTTAAGTCCTCATTATCTTGAGCGACCGTTTGTGCTGAAACCTTCAAATTGTCTAGTTCGTTTGACATTTTGATCAACTGATCTTCAGTCTTCTTCTTATTACCTCTTTCAAGCTCAAGTTCTTGTTCAAGCTCATTCTTCTCATCCGCGGCGTCGTCCAGTTTTTCCCTCAGGATTTCACTTTCACTTGTTAGTGTTTCCAACTCACTTTCGATGCGTTCTGTTTCAGTCTTCATTTCGATCAGTAAAGTTTGTTCCTTTCTTTGTGCTTCAGCAAAAGCTGTATTTAAGGCGGCCATTTCTTCCTCGATGGCCTCTAGCTTCCGTTTTAGTTTGTCATTTTGTTCTTTGGTTTTTGTTGACGTCAATTCCGCTCTCCTCAGTTTGCTCTCCGCACTCTCAAGTAACTTCTTCAGTTCTACGTTTTCCACTTTCAGTTCGTCAGATTTGCTTTTTCCTTTGTCAATTGACCCTCTCGAATCACTCAGTTCCTTATGAGCCTTTTCTAGAGATAGAGTCTTCTCGGTAAGTTCTTTTTGGAGCGCAGCTATTTCTGTCTTGGAATGAGCTCGCTCATCCTCCAGAGACTGCGTGCTTTTGCTTAAATCGGCCAGCCGTTTCTCTCTATTATCAATTTGTTCTTTCAAGTCCGTAAGCTTTCTCTGTAAGAGCTGTTTTTCGCTGTCACTAGCTGCGATTCGTTTTTGAAGTTCTTCGTTTTCTTCGCCGTGTTTAAATACAGCTCTCTCTGTCTCTTGTAGCTTAATAGTCAATGCATCATTAGCGTCGGCTTCCTCTTTCAGTTTCTTTTGCAGGACATTTCTTTCTTCGACTACTTCTTTTCGTGACCTCTCGCTTTGTTTACATTCCTTATCGAGGTTACCGATTTTGGTTTTCTGCTCGTCTACAACTCTTAGCAACTCGGAGAAGGAGATATTCGACTTCTTAATATCCTGATTCAAAGAGCGAAGTAACTCGTCCTTTTGGGCCAGCTCGTTGTTCCAGTCATACTCTTTATCTTTAGCTTCCTTCTTCACGGAAGCTAAAGTAGCACTTTGAGATTCCATATTTGCTCTAAGTTCGCTGTTTAGAGCTTGAATCTTAAGATTATTTTCTTCTGCTTTCTTCAAACGCTTCTCAAGATCTCTACATGTATTCTCAGTAATCGCAAAGGTTTTTTTCTCTTCCTCCAGCCGGCTCACAATAGCTGTCAGATCAAGTTTTTCCTGCTGGTTGTGATGATGTTGTTTCTTCTCGTTCTCCAACTCCTGCCGTAAACTTTCCACTCTACTCCTCTCGCGTTCAAGCTCCGCCAGAAGCTTCTCTGAGCCATCCTTCGCCATTTCCAATGCTACAGCCACTTCAGCCTTTGTGAGGCTCAGCGACTCAGCTTCTTTTTCTTTGTGCTCTAGCATCTTTGTCTTCTCTGTGGCCTCAGCGGTAACAGCAGCGATTTGCTTCTCTTTATTCGCCAACGCTGCCCCCAGCTTTTCTTTCTGCAAAGTTAGCTTGTCGATGAGACTCCGAACGTCATCGATTTCGCGTGATAGTCGTACCTCCTCCCGCGCGGAACGTTTTGATTTTGTAGACTGTTCTTCCGTTTGATCACCCTCTAGTGCCTCTTCTAGCTGAAGCGTCAGCTCAGCTCGTTCTTGGATTAGTTGTTTGTTGTCTTCTTCGATCTCGCGATTTGAATTTTCAGCCTTCTCAAGTCTCTCTGACGTTGTTTTCAACTCATTCCTCAGTTCTTGCAATGTTCTTTCTGCGATTTCTAATTTTGTCATTTCTTCCTTGAGTTTTGTTTCTGAAACAAATTTTTCTTTTAAGATAGCTTCTATGTAATCACAGACGTAACGAAAGTGATTTATGTCCTCTTGTGCAGCTTTATGAGACATTTTTGTAGGGTTCTTTTTGACCGTTCTGTCTATAAACGAAAGTAATTCCGAGGCTTGGTTTTCCAGTTCTTTAAGTTGTTCTCTCGCTGTGCTATTCTCGTTTTCTGTTTCCTCTGTCTTACGCTTTAGGGATCCTTTGTCGTCTCGCATTTTTTCTACTTGTTTCGTTAAGTTACCGACTTGGCTCTTAAAGCGATCTTTCTCTTCTTCTACCAGATCTACGCCCTCCTTGGTGGTGCCAAGCTTATCTTCAGCGTCCTCCAACGAACTCTTCAAGTTATTTAGTTCATCATAGAGCTCTTCCACCGCGCCCTCCAACTCTTTTTCTCTCTGTTTGAGTTTTTCATTCTCTTCAATCATTTCTGTCTGAACCCTCGCCTGATTTTCCTCAAGCGCTTTGTAGTCTTTCACGAGTTGTTCGTGCTTGTGCTCTTGAACTTCAATCTCACTTTTGGTCTTTTGAACCTGAGCACGAACATCTTCATTTTCCGTAACGGTATTCCCTAATTTGTTCTCCACCTCGGTCAGGGTGTGTGATTTTTCTCGGAGTTGTTCTTGTAACAATTCCACTTCCTTTGCAAGTCTAACTACCTCTCCATTCTTTTCGCCTTTTTCCTTCTCAACGTTTATAAGCTTTTCATTTAAGCCGTTGAGATTTTGCTGCAGCCTCTTATAGTCCTGAGCTAGTTTTTCTAAAGATTTAATTTTCTCCTCTTTCTCCTTCTTTAAAGCAGAGATGTCCTTCGAAAGTGAATCATTCTTTTGTTTGACAGATTTCAATGATTTCTCAAGAGCCTGAGCTCTTTCCCATGATTCAGTAGCCTCGTTTTCCAAAGCTTTTTTGCGCATGTTAGTCAGTTGAAGAGCTTGTGTCAACTCCTGTCTTTCATCCTCTTGTTTTTGCAAATCTTCTCGAAGCTTCGCGCACTCTTTAGCCATTTCTTCTAGTGCGGTTTTAAAATCTTCTTCCGGTTTGTCCTTAACGTTGTTTTGGTTTGAAACCTCATCGAAAGATCGCTTCATTCTTTCCAGATCTCGTAGCAGTTCTCCATTTTCCTTGCTCATCGATTCTTGTTCTTTTTCCATGATTTCCTTCTCGGCTGAAATTGATTCAAACCAACTCTTCAGTTGCTCGTTCTCTTCGGTGCTTCGTCGAAGCTGTGCTTCTAATGATTTATTTTCTGCGCACACTTTACTAAAGCGAACTTCAAGTTCTTCTTCCTCGTCACGTGGTCCACTTTCAAGCCAGGAATTGGCCTCGCCTGAAATAGGCACCTCCGTACTATCATTGGACGATTCTTCGAAAGATCCCATCCCGAAAGACGTAACCATTTCATAAACATCAGAGCTGCTTTCATATTCTGAAGCCGTTGTTAACTCAGGCTCCGCCAATGTCTCCGGAATATCACTCGTGACGATTGGGCTTCCTTCGGAAAATTCTTCCTGCGAAGGCAGTTGAGTTGTTTTCAACATTTCCAACTGCTTTTTCAGTCCGTCGTTTTCTAGATGCAGGCGATTAATGACTTCGCTTTCGTCAACTTTGTTGCCTGCGTCGCTCGTTTCTTGTACGCTCTGGTCAGCTTCGGCTTGAGAGCCTGTGGCTTTTTCTTTCCATTTTGCCTCGGAAGTCCTCACCATTTGCAGCTCCTTCTTGGTTTCAATAAGTGCATCTTTCAAAGCATCTCGCTCCCCAGCCACTTTGTTAAGTGAACTCTTCAAGCTTTGGGCCTCTGCAGAAGCCTCAGTCACCGACTTACTGCTTTCATGTTGCTTACACAACGCATCTTCCAGCTGGCATTGCAGACTCTCTTTGCTTTGATACACATTTTCCAGAGCGTCAGCTAAATTATTCTTCTGTTGTTTTATTTCCTCCATTTGCTCCGACATTACTTCTTTTTCTTCTGTGAGTTTTGTAATAAAACTCTTAACTTGCCTCCTCTTCTCGTCAAGCTCACGAACATACTTCTGCAGCGATAATTTCTCTGTTTGAGATGTGTCCAATTTCGTCTTAAAGTACTCCTGTTCAATTTTCATTCTTCTTAGTTCTTTCTTGAGAAGGTTGACTTCTTTCAGGACTTTCTCCGCCAGCGAAAGTATGCTGTTACCTTGTTCGTCGAGCGATGTCGACTCTGGAGCTCCCGTACTAACTTCTTCGGACGCACTATCCTTTTCTTTATCCGTCAGGGATTCGTAGAGCTCGAATAGTTTAGCGTGAATTGATCTCATCTGCCCTTTGGATTTGTCAAGATTTTGTGCCCCAACTGAAACAGAATCAAATTCATTCTTCAAACGCTGGTAGCTTTCCTTCAGCTCGTTGAATTCCTTCTCCATTATCTCAATTTTCTTCTCTAAAGCGGCCTTCTCCTCGCTGACTTCGTCCAAAGACTCGACAAGCTCTTCTTTCTCTTCGTGTGCCTCTTGAAGACATCCTTGAAGCGTATCTGAAACTTCTTTGTTCTTTTTCAACTGATTCTTTAAAACTGTACATTCGTTTTTCAAATGTGCGACTTTTTCTCGAAGCTCATTCTCATTTTTACGGGTGTCTTCTAAATCTATCTGAATCCTCTCTTTCTCCTTTTCAACTCCAAGCACATGCTCTTGCAAACTTTGTAGCTGCTCGTCAAGTTGACGAGACCTCCTTCGTGACTCGTCCATTGCGTCCTTAGTGTCAGTGCCATTTTCGTGTGCGATGTCTTCACTCGTTTGCAGCAGAGCGTGATTTTCGCATCCGGAGAGATTTCCATTCACATCCGTATCGCGATCGTGTGTCGTTGTACTTAGTTTGTTATGGTGTGGGAGGTTAGTTGACGGTTTTCCTGGTTCTTTATCGCCATTGTTTTGTTTTATTGTGCTCTTGAGTTGATCGATTTGCACCTGAAGGGATTCGTTCTTTTCAAGTTGATGTAATAAAGAGTCAAGCAGACAAACCTTTTCCTCCTCTAAGTTGGAGTTGTCGGATTTCAATGTTCTCATGGAATTTTCCAATTCAGTTCCTCGCTTGGTCAGGCGAAGGATTTCTTGTTTAAGGTACTCACATCGCTCCACTGAAGTTTTCCGAGTGGGTTGCATACTAGCAGCGAGGTTTTCGATGCTTTTCAACCTCAGAGAAGTTTTTTCGCCTTGCTTCGTCCGCAAAATAAGCGCCTCTCTCTTAAGATTGGTATAAATGTCTTCGATGTCTCTTTTGTCCACTTGAAGTTGCCGTATCTGTTCTCTTTGTGAATCTATTAATTCTTTACATGTTTTCATTTCACTCAAAAGGCTGTAGTTATGACATTTTTCCGTTTTGCCCCTTGGGGGACATGCTTCACTGGTACTGTACACCGCTTGGATATTGATTTCGTTGAGCTTTTCGACCTCGGTACTTAAATAATCCACGGCATCCTCAAGGGAATCCTTCCTTTCAATTTCATCCAGCACGGCTTCCAAATGATCTGCATTCTTCTTCGAAAGCTCGGCAAAGGCGTCGCGTAGTTTTTTGTTGTCAGCCTCTATGAATTGCAACCGGACCTGAAGCTCGTCTTTTTCATGGTGTATATGCTCCATTTCCTCAAAACTCGAATCCAACGCATCGGTAATTTGAACTCTCAACTTGTTCACGCTGTCTTCGAGCACTCTTTTTTCCTCCTTCAATTTGAAAGTTTCTTCCTCCATAGTTTTGTTTTCTTCCTCTAGTTCGTCCACTTCCGCCTGCAGTTCGCCTGAAAGTTTCTTCAGCTCTTCGAATTCACTGGAGAACGACGCGCCTTGGTTACTTAGCTGACCCAAAATGTTAATTTTACATTGGACCGCCTTGTCACAGGTGTTAATATCAATATGTTCCTTACTGTCGCTGTTTTCTCGACTTTGCAGTTTACTTAGAGTCGTAAGAAGAACCTTTCTCTCTTTCTGTAAGATGGCAAGCTCATCTGAAGCGGAAAAATCCTCGTATTTGACGCCAAGTATCGATTGAATATTTGTGAGTGCTGCGAGCTCATCATCTAAAAGCCCTCGTTCGTATAATTTGTCTTGAATTATTTTCAATTGCTTCTTAAAGTTTTGAAAGTCCAATTCCAATTTATCCAGTCTGGGAATACCATCGTTTCCTTGTCCACCAAATTTCTCGTTGTCATCTTTGTTTCCGTTAATTTTTAACGAGTCCATGTCTTGTCTCGATCTCTCCTCATAAATCGCCTCTTGTTTCTCACTTATTTCAGCAAGTTTTGCCTCGAGTTGTTTTAAAGATAAGTTCTCTGTCTGATTTTTCTCTCGGCAAGACGAGACCCCATTCAAGCCATTGACTCCATTGTTTTGCTTCTCTTGAAGAGTCAACAGTTGGTGCACTTCTCCTAAATAACTCTCTAAAACCTTCACTTCAGCGTTCAGGTCAGATCTACTGCCTTGTAACTTATTTACTAGCTCAGGAGAGAACAAATTTAAGTCTGTACTATCTCCTTGTGAAGTCTCAGTCTCTTTACAAACTGTTTCATGCAGAGAAACTAGCTGCGCCTGGAGTCGATTTCCTACGCTGGTCATTTGATTTGTAAGTTCTTTAAGTCTCAAGGCGCTGTTGAGGGACGAACCGTTTTCGGATAAAGTTGTAGTCGCTTGGCTTGCTTCAAGTAGATCACGTTCATTATCGGCATGTCCAGTGAGGGTGCCATTGGGGTTCTGACTTTGTTCGGCTTTTTCACGATTGCTGCAAGTCAAGTTAGAAGAGGAGGATTATTTAATGATGAGAGTCTAAACGATACTTTTTTCATAACGTACCTCAGTTCTGATACATATAAAATGGACACATTGGCACTGTTCTGTCGATCGACAGATAAATTTATGGGCTTGTTTTTGATGTTGGTAGTTTAGGTTCAATGCGACCAATTTTTTTATCTTTGCGATAACAAAAAGGAAGATGAAAAATGAATATTATTTGGAGGAAGTAATGACTTGATCGAGAACAGATGAATAAAAAAAGAATGACTGGTATGGAACACAGGTATGGTTTTTTACTTGAGATTTTGTCCGTAAATCTTGAATAAACGTAACACAAAAAAGGCATGAAATAAAAAGGAATGGTCAGCAATGAATTATCGATTTTCAGATCAGTGAGCACAGCTTGATATTTACAGATTTAACAAAATAAATCACAAAACAGAATATCAGTCTTTAAAAAAAATCGTGTTTCACTGTTTGGGATGCAACAAATTTTTCCAAGAGTAGTTTCTTTTAAAAACCTCTCTGTTCTTAAAACAGCCACGTTTATTGAATTCGCTTGCATCTCAAACGTTTTTAAGAACGATAGCTTTGAGGTATCATGACTATGACCGTGTCGATGACATCCCAATTATTCTAATTCTGAGATTTACAAGACTTCAAACGCCTCGAGAAAAATTGTCGATAGCAACTTTTTGGGTCTCGTGTGCTAAGCGAAGTCGTTAAACAGTGTTGCTTGGTATATTCAGTTTCTGGACGATTTCTGCTGTTCTGCTAATGCAGTTGCTACAGATCTAATATTTTTCCGGGAAATACTGTGTTGTATATGTGAAACTATGCAATTTCACATCTGATTTTTTCGTATGACCTAACGATTACCCTGACCAGAATGTTTGTCATTCTTGCTGAGTAAAACTAAACTTCTATTAAGTCAAGATACCTTTAAATCTGTTGGGCTGTAGAGGGATATGCTTTGAAGACCTTTCTATATCACATAGACCTTACTTCGGTTTAGCAACAGTAAGACAGAGATTAAATCGAACTTGACCTCGTGTAAGTCAAGAAAGCTATCACTTCACGCAGATATTCGTAGTAAAGGCAGAAAGATGCAGGTGAGCTAGGAAAATTTTGTTTCGAGGAAAGAGTTTCATGATAACAAACTGCGTTGTGAAGCATGTACAAGTAGTAGAAATGTGCTGACAACAATGTCATATTTTCGTAAACTAATTACTTGAATGGAAAGCAAACTATATTAGATAAACGCGTTCACCAAAACAATAGAGTTTGCATTATCATAGTCAATCGCCCCCACATTCTTAGATAAGGTTTGCTTCGCTTGAGCGACGAAGAATTATTCGAACACCTTTAGGAAACAAAGCTTTTAAGGACGAAAAATTTGTGTTGTGTTTCTTAGAAGACTCTTACACAGTGATTGATCTGAAAGAAATGATGAGAGGTGTTTTATCTATAAGGTGCTAAAACCAGTTGATCTAATACTGCCATCTAATTGGACAGGTGAACTTTGCTATTCTTGTTGAGTCTTTTTGTGGTACTTGAACAGCCTCTGGTCTAACTTGTAACTGTACCATTGTATAACACAAGAGGTTTTATTACAGCTCGATAAATTGACAGCCTCTGGTCTAACTTGTAACTGTACCATTGTATAACACAAGAGGTTTTATTACAGCTCGATAAATTGACAGCCTCTGGTCTAACTTGTAACTGTACCATTGTATAACACAAGAGGTTTTATTACAGCTCGATAAATTGACAGCCTCTCATCACGCCTTGTTAATTAGATACATCAATTCGTTTCGTCGATCAGTATTCCTACTTGATTACTTGGAATTAAAAGTGATCCAATTTAGAAGATGAAAAGTAAGATGAAAGGACTGAGACCTTTGACACTGGACGATCGCCTTATCAGGTTTGACATTGGTTACGTTCAAACAGTAGTCAGAAGTACTGTTGCACTGCTCGTAGAAGCAAGACGCCTGTAACTACTTCGCTTGCACTGAAAGCGATCAGATTTGTGGGATAGTTCATTTCCAAGTCACAATGAATATATAAAGTTCATATATTTTGAACTGCGGTTGTAGATACGTATGATGCACGATCCTCGCAGTAGAGAGTTGCATAAAAACACCTCTCCCTTGCTTGTAACTTGCATGTTTCGCGTTGTTTTCAACTTTTGATTAAAGTTGTGATTCGCTCGTAAAGGTACGTAAATCGATCAGACAGTCAATAAGACTGCCGTTTCTTTTTCTAGACCCAGTCAAGCAAATGATCAACCCATCGCTAGAACAATTAGTACTACTAATCCGAGCAAAATGGAAAAAAAAATAAATAAGAATAATAGATTCATCAAAACTCTCACTTTAATTCCGAGCGATGGGACGTTCTGGTCTGTATTAACCACTTGCTGTAAAAGAAAACTCCGGGGTATTTATTATTTAAAGAACCAAATCAAACTGGTGGATGTGCAATAACTTTTTCAAGTTCATATTTTGTAATCCGCAGCCATATGGTGTTTTTTATCTCATCATAGTTTCTACTAATATCATGTGGTTTCCCTCACGAGAGTAGTGACGCAAAATATTGTGACGTAGCTTCCTTAAACCGACAAATGCTCCGGTGACAAGGGCAGCATAACCAGACTATTCTTTTTCACTCCCCAATGCTACAATTCTTAGACACAGCTTCAAGATTAAAGTACTTTATAAAATGTTAAGTCGCTTATGTTTATAATTTCCTCATCGATTCTTAAAATAGCAAATACAACTTTTACAAGTAGCCTACGGGCATAAATCTAGGTGCGGTCGAAGATACTCTTTTATGGAATATTTATGATTGCATGACATGCGATTGGCTACTTATGTCAAAGTCAATTTTCCGCCCTATGCGGTGACATAACCGATGCCGCAGGTCAGTTATAGCGGCACATCTGCCCTGGCGCCATATTGCCCAAAGGTGGTGACATTTCTGGAGTCGGAAGGCGACACATTAGGCGGCAAATTGCTCGAACATGTTCCTGCGATAAACTCCTTTGTGTACACTACTAATAAAAAAAACTTCGCTGCCACTCACTTTATTGCCGTGATCATCGCACCAATGTAACCAGTTGATCGTGTGGTCTGATCGTCCAGATGAGGGAATTCTTAATAAGAACTGTTGTCGGTGACCTTACCCCCCCCCCCCTCAGATAATCACACGACACAATGAACTATTACTGCTGAGTTCAAATAATTTGACTACAAATTCATATCAGATTGACTAATAGTGTCTCAGACGCTAATAGTCTCCAAATCAAAATTCTTCATATCACACCGAGCAGATAATTGCTACGACCTGATCCGGCGATGTGCGGCAATGCCTTGCATATCACTTCGTTTGCAAATAAATAACTTTTAGGCCCCTCTAAATGCTTACGTGCCCCCATGAGTTGCAGTTTATTGTTCAGCAAAGTATGAATCTATTCAGTTGCTTCACAAAGATTAAGTTTGGATTTTGTAATGTGTAGTAAATTAATATTAATTAATGATTCATAATTTCGAGACAAAATTTTTTGTATACCTTGGTTCTATTTTTAGATAGTCGATGATTTCAAGAGCTAAAATGGCATCTAACTACTATCACTAAGGTGCACATAAAAATATTGGCTTTCATATTGATATAAACGTAAACAGTTTCCATTCAATTGATCTGACGTTTAGTCTTTCACTGAAAATTGACCAGTCGGACTCTCTTTTCCCTTCATTCACGCATCACCTATCACTAGTTTACGTTCTAGTCTTAAAAACCCTGTTTTCCAAAACCTTAACTTCAGAATTAAATGTATTACAACTGTACACAAGACATTAACGTCAATGATCACCAAACCGCCGTAATTTAGGTCGCTAAACGACATGAAATTAGTACATTTCCGGAGATATCGTTAACGATGTTGTCGTGTAAGGATAGAGAGTGTCAGATCATCTCCCCCTGGTTTACCATGTACACTATTCTCTCCGAGAGTGTTTTTCGTGCTTACAGTTCTCCAACAAAGAATTCTCGAGAAAAATGTTAACTAGAATTAATAGGAGTAGGCCTTCACGCTCTCGGCTCTTTCACGCTTCGACAAAATCACACGAAATATTTCCGTGATTCTCAAACAATACGGTTGGTCAGATATGCCTTTGCATGAAAACTGAAATATCAACAGTATGTCTAGGAATTCTATTGACTTGTTTAGTTTGCTGTCAGGTTGCAGTTTAAAACAACATCAAGTTAACTGAAAGTTAACTTTTAAAAAGTACAACTCGTTAACTAAAAGGCAATTGTTACGAGAAATTAGTCGTCATCATATTTTTATTGTTAAACGATTAACAATTATTTGTCTCAAGAACTTAAGAATTGACTGTTAACGTATGCAGCTTTGTTTCAGGATGTAAAACGCTAAATTCCTTGTTGACAGTGTGAATGAAGAGTGCGTTTTTAAAAAACCAGTACAGACTCTTCTTGAGGGGTCGATCGAAACCCCGTCGATATCAAGCGAATAAAAAGCCTGACGTTCCGAGTCTACTTTCGACAGCCCTGTGTTTCCAATGCCATTCAACGGTCCGTACCAAAACGGGCATGAATTATACTATTTCGTCTTGAGATACGTTTTCAACGAGGATACTATTCATCTCTACTCATTTGTGACTCAAGAGAGATCTTCGCGCTGCATGGTTCACCCATGAGTTCGGCATTTTTTGCATGAGAAATCTCAGTATTTTTCGCATGGAGTAAATCGTAACCGTAACTCAGCCAAAGCTTTTGCTCCAATACAACGAAAGTCTTCCCCACTAAAGGGACTCACACGCAGGATTATCTAATCTACTCTCATGACGCAGATTTCTGTTAAATAACTCAGCGAGCTAAAGTAGTGTTATAGGAGCAATAGATAGATTGCTTCTGAAAGATAATCCGCAACTTTTGAAATTTACGTCTAATCGTAACTCGGTATTCATCATAATTGTAAGCATGTAAGGTACCTGTATAGGCGAAGATTTTTCAAATCCAGTTCTCCTCGAGCCCTGCTTTGATTCTCTTTTGTATAATTGTTACGGCGAGATCAACAGTATATGATAATAATGATCACTTGTAATTATTTTAGGGTTTCGGCGGTATCACGAGGAACGTGTCTACCTTCGTGTGTCGCCTCGTTAATTAGCGCTAACAGACCGTGTCGTTTCCCTTGACAGGTTTACATTGTTCAATTCACAACGGAGAAAGTAAGTGACATAAGTGCTTTTACTGTTTTGTTTTTGAAATTTCACTTTGAAAAGCAGACTGAATTAGCTAAGGTGTTTTTCACACCCACAGGAAACAATACACAGCCCACTTTTTTTTCCTCTCCAAGATTTACTAAATATTTTTAGTAGCTAAGCAACTACGAACGACTCGAAGTGCATTTCACGTCAGTGGAATGTATTTTAGGCCAGCTTTCCAATATACGCGTTTATCTAAAGTGCAAATTAACGATAGAGCAATATTGTTTTTTTGTTCTCTTGTCATCCCTGCAAGACAAGTGCTTTCAAATAGTCATTGCAAGGTAGAGTTGACCAATCAATGCACAGTATTGTTATTACCTACTCTTAATATACTAGTGGTTTTTGCCGCTAAAAATCTTAAGGGTCGTCAGGAAAAAGGGATAAGTAAAAGTATGTAAACTAGGACCTATGTCTGTACAAGGAGATGGAAAAAAGTGGGAAATCACTAAAAAAGATTAATGAGAACTAATATGAATGAATGTTACTTATGCCTAATCAAAGACAGTCGAATGAAAGTTGTGCGAGTGTTGTGTCTTCATACCCACAATATTGACCTTACGAAGTATCTTTGGAACATTCAATGAACTCTGGTTGAAGAAATGCGTACCCAAATAGTTACAGTTGACTCGATCAACAGTTATTATGAAAATTTTAAATATCAAATGCATTTGGTTTAAAAAGGACAAAAATGATGCGTTGTTTTTCAAAATAGGTTGACTTTTTGTTGTTGTTTATTTTCCTTCTCGGCATGATATTTATCATAACAGTCTGCATCACTCAAATCAAACTGAAAAAACACTTCCACTCTGAATTTGGTCGCCTTGATCATAAATTAAAAAAACAGTTAATCGACGGTGGTAACAGAGCAAAGTAACAAAAGAGGAAACTTCAGTTGAAAAAGAAGAAAGTGGAGTCGTAATTGATGATATCTGAGTGTACAGAAAAATTCTTCACGGTGGATTGCGCGTTGCATGACTCAACATTTTGTGAAGACGTCTTTTTTCAAACATTTCTCACGCCCTTCTGTTTTAAGGGAGCAAGAATGGTTGTGACCTGGGTTCGATTCCCAAATTTGGCGTCCGATGATGTGGCCGGGTTGAGTTCAGCTGAAGTTGATTCATGGTTGTCACAGGTGATCAAGAAAAAGGCAGGGAAAATTTTGTTCAAAGTCAGGGAAAAGTCATGGAATTTCACTAAGTTGGGGAAAATTTACATCTTTGAAAGAAGTCAGAGAAAAGTGAAATTTCAAGACGTTGATCTTGTCTTGGCCTAAAAGATGGTGACACTTTCCTTTTAGTGATGTCGTAGTTTCTCATGAAAATTGTTTCTGTAGTACAGTTGACAGATCCCTGACCAGCATATCCTTTCCTTTTGTTATGCAAGTTCAAGTTAGTTTGCGAATGGAGTACACACTTCCTTTTCCTTCTAATTTCATTTTAAATTCTTTGGCAGATTTCATGGACATCATGCCCTGAAGTTGGGTTTCCAAGAAAATCAATCCTTTTACTCTGTTGCCTTAAAGGAACTATCAATTTATGTACACTACATGTGATTTGTTGAGAGAATAAATTTATACGTGGAGAGAATAGCCATGAGGGGAGGTTGGAGACCATTAGCAGGATTCGTTTGTGAAATTGTTAATTAACTTGGTAAGGGAAATTTTATGTTTGTAAGGGAAAGTCGGGGAATGTAAAAACCTATGATTGTGGCAACCATGTTCAAGCTGCTGTATGGCATAGGTTTCTGGCACTCGATTTGCATATGTCTACTGTAATTATTTCCAACTGAATGGTCCAATAACACTTTCAATTTGCGGAGGGATGGAAAATCGTGGCTACGTGGATAGCACGTGACATATCGTGACCATTGGGCACAACCTGATGATGCGTGTAGAACTGTAAAATATGCAAATGAAACTCTTCCCATTAAACGTTGGTGAAAATTTGCCTTACGGCAAGAAATAAATAATCATTAATTGACCACTAATTTGACCGCTGTTTTCACTACTACAATGAATATATGAAGTTCATATATTTTGAACTGCGGTATTAAATACGTGTGATGCACGATCCTTCGCAGTAGATAGCGCTATTTATGCAATAGCGAAATTCAGACCTGAAAAAAATCAGGCCTGTACGGGATTCGAACCACTGACCTCTGCGATACTAGTGCAGCGCTCTTCCAATTGAGCTAACAAGCCAACTGGGAGCAGGCCGTTAAGTTGATTATCATCACGGGTTTATTACGAATCAACTTAACGGCCTGCTCCCAGTTGGCTTGTTAGCTCAATTGGTAGAGCGCTGCACTAGTATCGCAGAGGTCAGTGGTTCGAATCCCGTACAGGCCTGATTTTTTTCAGGTCTGATTTTCGCTATTGCATAAATAGCGCTCTCTACTGCGAGGATCGTGCATCATACGTATCTACAACCGCAGTTCAAAATATATGAACTTCATATATTCATTGTATCTGATTTATCATCACGGGTTTATTACGAATCAACTTAACGGCCTGCTCCCAGTTGGCTTGTTAGCTCAATTGGTAGAGCGCTGCACTAGTATCGCAGAGGTCAGTGGTTCGAATCCCGTACAGGCCTGATTTTTTTCAGGTCTGATTTTCGCTATTGCATAAATAGCGCTATCTACTGCGAAGGATCGTGCATCATACGTTTTCACTACTGTTCATTGAAATGACAAAAGGGATGATTTGATTTGCGCCAAGGGCGATGAAATGCCTGAACCAAGCTGGACAAAAATAAAAGCTATAAATCGAAACGTGTGCTACATTGTTATTCATTTACACGATGCTTAAGAAAGAAGTAATAAGTTGCAAAGGAACTTCGCACGAACAAAGTTAAAAATAGAATACACTACAGCAACGAAACGGATTGTCAGCGTCGAAATTTGCCATTCATATCAGTGAATTTTAAGCAACTAAGTCTGACTGATTTACGATCAAATTAATTTCAGCTTGAACGAGGCGACAAAATATCAATTCGGTAAAAAAAGACAGAAACAGCACTGATCAATTAAGAACAAACAAGGATGGATGACTTGGAGACGGAGTTGATTTTTTCACAGATAATAAATGACGAACTTGTAGGAGTTGGATTGATTCAGCCGATAGAATTTTCAAAACAAGAGAAGACTGTGTTTTTGAGTCCTGTGTTTTTAAGTCCTGTGTTTTTTAAACCATATTTTAGCCAAGTTCGAAACATTTGCACTCTACCTAAGTTTTCTCCTCTCTCTTAATTGTTTTTTTAGGTGTTAGAATTATTTCTCAAACGTCACGCGAGGGAAAGCATTATAACTAAAGTTCCTTGTTATTCTCCCTAGTTGAACAATAGCTCATGTTCGTTCTTGTAACTTACGGAAAATCTTACTGCTGAAATAGTCTCTGTAGTCAGCCATGAATTTGAATCAAAATTTAGCCACACAATCTCGCATACTTTTTATTAAAAAGTAGCTTGCTTGGCGGGCTCAGCCGTATTTAGACTCGGTGGAACACATTTTCTTTGTTCTTACTTGTGTTCTCGCCTAAACGTCAAAACTAATTACATCAGTTTACAAATTTACCAAAAGGCTACTCAAGGAAATTCGTGAGTCAAACTTGTTCAAAGTTGGTACATGTATAAAATCTAATAACAACAGTTGCATGCTAAAACTAATTTACGATCACACTATCATTTGACTGAAACTTACTCACCTTCCTTGGGTAGAAGTTAT